>NC_036844.1:5274368-5283609 GCF_002910315.2 Salvelinus sp. IW2-2015 | reverse complement strand
GCTCCACCAACTCTCTCCTGCCTGAGAGAAGAGAGAGAGAGAGGATACACAAGACAGAGACACAGACAGACAGAGACACAGACACACAGAGACACAGACACAGACAGAGACACAGACAGACAGACAGACAGACCACACAGACAACAGAGACACAGACAGAAGACAGATAGATAGACAGAGCCACAAGACAGACAACAGACAGACAGACACACACACAGAAGACAGACAGAAAGACACACACAGACAGACAGACACACAGACAGAGACACAGACAGAAAGACAGACAGACAGGCCACAGACAGACAGACAGACAGACAGACAGACATAAAGCAAGAGTGTGTGGTATGCATGCATTCTCTTGCATGAATGTGTGCATCATACATACAGTATGTTTGTGCGTGCCTGTGGGTGTGTATGTAATTGATAAAAAACAAAAAACTATGTTTTAAGTGAGAATAGGCATTGGTCTGAAAAATAAAAGATATTCACATGAGCACCACAATGCCTATTCCACCCATGCTCTACCAAGGTTTTCCAGCACACAGTTTTGACCTACTACAGTAGCAATGTTGGTACTGTACTTCAGGTTGCTTAGGATTCAAACCGTCTTTAACAGCCTAATTCATATTCTTAGAGGAGGTGCTTCCACAGTAATGTGATTTTTACTGCATACAAGGTAAAGTATTGGATTCTTCACACACCACAGTAAGAAATTATATCCTACCTTTTCATWATTTTTTWAATTAAATGAATGCAAGCTTTYCTTTTACACCATCAGGCTTGATTGAGCTGTTTTGTCTTGTAGTAATGTGGTGCATGTCTGCATTTATTTGAGCAAAACATGTCATTGAAAAAATATATATCATAATAATATCCTTTTTTGGTAAGTAGTTGCCCAACATAACAACAGGTGGTGTTGTGTTGGACACAGCAGATTGGATAGATAGAGCCCGTCTGCATTCCGGATTTCTGTAACTGTTACCTTACCRGTGTGACATTGAATTAAGTTCAGAACCACTTTTGTTCTGTTCAGAACCACACATGCTCCTGTTTTATCAATTGCTGTGCTGATCAATGGACAGTTCATTACCTCTGTCAAAATAATATGTATGTAACGAACGTCGTCGGGAGAAGACCAAGGTGCAGCTTGGTAAGTATTCATAATACTTTTAATAAACACGAATACTTGAACAAAAACACGACAAACGAACAGTTCTGCAAGGTGCACTACACAAAACAGAAAACAACTACCCACCAAGCACAGGTGGGAACAGGCTACCTAAGTATGGTTCTCAATCAGAGACAACGATTGACAGCTGCCTCTGATTGGGAACCATACCAGGCCAAACACATAGAAATACAACACACAGAACAAAACATAGAATGCCCACCCCAACTCACACCCTGACCAACCAAAATAGAGACATTACAAAAAGGATCTCTAAGGTCAGTGTCACGATCGTGTGGAGGAGAGACGGACCAAAACGCAGCATGAGGAAAATAAGCCATCTTCTTTTATTATTGAAGAAGGCAAAACTAAACAAAACACTTACAAACTACCAAAACAACAACGATCGTGAAGCTAAATAACGTAGTGCACACACACAGGCTACAAACGTTCTACACTAGACAATTCCCCACAACAAAACTAAAGCCTATGGCTACCTTAAAATATGGCTCCCAATCAGAGACAACAGAAACCAGCTGTCTCTAATTGGGAACCATTCAGGCAACCATAGACTTTCCTAGACAACTACACACAACATAGACACAGCTAGACAACTATACTAAACAAAAGCCAACTACTCTAAAAAACCCCCTAAACCTTACAATCACCCTGGACACTACAAAACCACATACTACCCATGCACACCCGACCTAACTAAAAATAATAAAGAAAAACAAAGAATACTAAGGCCAGGGCGTGACATAGCCCCCCCCTTAAGGTGCGAACTCCGGGCGCACCAGCACAAAGTCTAGGGAGGGCCTGGGTGGGCATCTGACCACGGTGTGGCTCAGGCTCAGGGCGAGGTCCCCACCCCACCATAGTCAATCCCAGCTTATATCTCCCCCTACAAATGACCACCCTCATATTACCCCCACTTAATCTTTTGGGTAACACGACACAAGGGGCAGCAC
Organism: Salvelinus sp. IW2-2015; assembly: GCF_002910315.2. Classification (NCBI taxonomy): domain Eukaryota; kingdom Metazoa; phylum Chordata; class Actinopteri; order Salmoniformes; family Salmonidae; genus Salvelinus; species Salvelinus sp. IW2-2015. The sequence continues at coordinate 5,281,470 of NC_036844.1, read as the reverse complement.
CGGGATAAGGGCAGCACCGGGATAGAACACCGGGATGAGGACGGCAGCTCCGGGCTGAGGACGGCAGCTCCGGCTGAGGGACGGCAGCTCCGGCCTGGGACGGCAGCTCCGGACTGGCTGGCGTCCTGCTGGCTAGCTGTCTGCTGGCTGAGGGTCTGCGGTCTGGCTGCTGACGCTCTGGCTGTCATGGCTGGCTGACGGCTCTGGCTGGCATGGCTGGCTGACGGCTGCTGGCTGGTCATGGCTGGCTGACGGCTCTGGCTGGTCATGGCTGGCTGACGGCTCTGGCTGGTCATGCGGCTGACGCTTGGTGTCATGGCTGGCTGACGGCTCTGGCTGGTGTGCTATGGCTCGCGGAAGGCTCTGGCTGATCCGGTCTGGCGGAAGGCTCTGGCTGATCCGGTTCTGGGAAGGCCTGGCTATCCGGTCTGCGGAAGGCTCTGGCTGATCCGGTCTGGCGGAAGGCTCTGGTGATCCGGCTGGGAAGTTCTGGCTGATTCCGTCTGCGGAGCTCTGGCTGATCCGTCTGGCGGAAGGCCTCTAGCGGTCCTGTCTGGCGGACGGCTCTAGCGGCTCCTATCTGGCGGACGGCTCTGTAGGCTCATGGCAGACGGGCGCTTTGCAGGCTCATGGCAGACGGCGGCTTTGCAGGCTCATGGCAGACGACAGCATTCAGACGGCGTAGGGCAGACGGGCAGTTCAGGCCGCGCTGGGCAGACGGGCAGTTCAGGCGCCGCTGGCAACGGCAGTTCAGGCGCCGCTGGCAGACGGGCAGTCAGGCGCCGCTGGGCAGACGGGCAGTTCAGCGCCGCTGGCAGACGGCATTCAGGCCGCTGGAGACGGGCAGTTCAGGCGCCGCTGGGCAGACGGCAGACTCTGCCGCTGAGACGCACTGTAGGCCTGGTGCGTGGTACCGGAACTGGAGGTACCGGGCTAATGACAGCCACTTAAGGCTAGTGCGGGAACAACAACAGGGCACACGAGTTCTCAAAGCGCACTATAGCCTTGTGCGTGGTACCGGACTGAGGGCACGCACCTCAGGACGAGTGCGGGGAGAAATAACAGTGTGTACAGGACTCAGGAGACGCACAGGTGGCGTAGTGCGTGGTGCCGAACTGGAGGCACTGGGTGGAGACACGCACCATAGGGAGAGTGCGGGAGGAGGAACAGGGCTCTGAAAACGCACTGAAAGCCTGGTGCGTGTGGTAGGCACTGTGGTACTAGCTGGGCGGGAAGGTGCGCCGGATTAACCGGACCGTGAAGGAGGACACGTGCTCTTGAGCACCGAGCCTCCCCAACCTTACCAGGTTGAATGGTCCCCTAGCCCTGCCAGTGCGGCGAGGTGGAATAGCCCGCACTGGGCTATGCAGGCGAACCGGGACACCACCTGTAGAGCTGGTGCCATGTACGCCGGCGCCGAGGAGACGCTACTGGAGACCAGATACGTTGGGCCGGCTTCATGGCACTCGGCTCGATGCCCAACCTAGCCTCCAGTGCGCAAGTGGAATAGCCCGCCACTGGCTAAGCACGCGTACTGGGACACCGTGCGCTTTACCGCATAACACGGTGTCTGACCAGTACGACGCCCTCTTACTCCACGGCAAGCCCGGGGAGTTGGCTCAGGTATCCAACCCGCTTCGCCACACTCCCCTTAGCCCCCCCCCCCCAAGAAATTTTGGGTTTCTCACGGGCTTCCAGCCACTCTGCCTTGCCTTTGCCTCATAAAACCGCCTCTTCCGCTTTCTGCCTCCAGCTCCGCTTTGGACGGCGATATTCCCCTGGCTGAGTCCAGGGTCCTTTGCCGTCCAGGATCTCCTCCCATGTCCATGAGTCCTGTTTACTTTGCCGCTGTTGTTGGTTCCGATCATACTGCTTGATCCTGTTGTGGTGGGAATTCTGTCACGATCGTGTGGAGGAGAGACGGACCAAAACGCAGCATGAGGAAAATAAGCCATCTTCTTTTTATTATTGAAGAAGGCAAAACGAAACAAAACACTTACAAACTACCAAAACAACAACGATCGTGAAGCTAAATAACGTAGTGCACACACACACACACACACACCCACACAACACACACACACACACACACACACACCACAACACACACACACACACACACACACACACACACACACACACACACACCACACCACACAACACACACCACACACACACACACACACACACACACACACACACACCACACACCACACACACACACACACACACACACACACACACACACACACACACACAACACACACACACACACAGGCTACAAAACGTTCTTACATAGACAATTCCCCACAACAAACTAAAGCCTATGGCTACCTTAAATATGGCTCCCAATCAGAGACAACAGAAACCAGCTGTCTCTAATTGGGAACCCATTCAGGCAACCATAGACTTTCCTAGACAACTACACACAACATAGACACAGCTAGACAACTATACTAAACATAAAGCCAACTACTCTAAATAAACCCCCTAAACCTTACAATCACCCTGGACACTACAAAACCCACATAACTACCCATGTCACACCCTGACCTAACTAAAAATAATAAAGAAAACAAAGAATACTAAGGCCAGGGCGTGACAGTCAGGACGTGACAATGTAGTTTAAAGTTATGTTTCTACATGTATTTATTTTTGCAATAAAGATGGCGACGCAACAATCCCACACAAGTCGATATCTAAACATTCATACATCGAAATTATATACATACCGGTATACATCTTTTTTTTATAACAAGGTAAAGTCCATTATCCCTCTGAGGAGTATGAATTAGACTGTTTGTTTGAGAAGGTTTGAATCCTAAGCAATATGCCGACATATACAGGTAGCTACTGTAATGGGTCAAAGCTGTGCGCTGGAAACCTTGGTAGAGCATGGGTGGAACAGGCATTGTGATGCTCGTGAATTTCTTTTATTTTTCGGCTTCAACCAATACCTATTCTCACTTAAAACATCGTTTTTGTTTTTAATTTCCATGGTTTTTACACCGGAGGTGATTTATGCAACATTATTATACAGTTTAACACACGCTCTCCTTGTAAACCCTCACAATGTTGTGCATTTTCTTTATTGATCATATCCTAGATCATAATCCTACTTATCATTGCTCAAAGCAAATTGGCGAGGGCATGGAAATACAGACCAAGGCAAATATTTACGATGAGATTACACTGGCTAGATGATTACAGGAGCGTGTAATGTGGATGAGATGTTCTCAATGGAAAGGTTCTAAAATATTCTCTCGCCAAGMCGAGGTGTGACCGTGAATATATCATACTCATCCACCTCGGTGGAAGCGACTTATGACACACAAAAGGGGACAGCCCTGGTGGTCTACTCTGTGGTCTACTCAGACATCACACAGTGGAGGAGTTGGATGTTCCAGTGGGAGGAGGACGTCAACAAGCGCGTAGAGATGGACCCGGTGCTCTGTCAACCAGCTGGTGTTTGCATTTCTCCATGACAGACGCATGTCCACTATTCGCCACTCTGCCATAAAGCACTGTATCATAGGGATGGCATGCATCTCACGAGCAGCGACCTTTCCTTGAGAGTCTGAGAGCTGGGCCCGTATCCACAAAGAGAATAGAGTAGACAATTGGTCATACGTGCTAGGCATAGAGACATTTTACTCCTTCTCTTGTGGGTAAAAATAAAGCTATGCATAAAGCTATAAGAGTCACACCTAGTCGACAGATATTTAGGACACCTCATGAGCTGTCCTAACCAGTTAAGAGTTACCAGCAGGTGTCTTGATTATAGAAAAAGGCAGTGAGTCAGTGGTTCCTGCATCTTAGACAGCAATTGCTTTGGAGTTTAAATAATGTTTTGATATTTCTATATGATCAAACCATAAATAATCTAGATCTTTATGGAACAGTACCTATTGGGCATTTCACAATGATTTCATGAGGCCTAATTTACATGATATATGCCTAAATACTTATAACAACTAGGGTAACAAATAATCACKATTTTTCTTTTGAGGGGCCTCCCGGGTGGCGCAGTGGTCTAAGGCACTGCATCGCAGTGCTAGCTGTGCCACCAGAGATTCTAGGTTTGAGCCCAGGCTCTGTCGCAGCCGGCCGCGACCGGGAGGTCCATGGGGCGACGCACAATTGGCTCAGCGTCGTCCGTGTTAGGGAGGGTTTGGCCGGCAGGGATATCGTTGTCTCATCGCGCACTAGCGACTCCTGTGGCGGGCCGGGCGCAGTGCACGCTGACCAGGTCACCAGGTGTACGGTGTTTCCTCCGACACATTGGTGTAGCTGGCTTCCGGGTTGGATGTGCATTGTGTCAAGAAGTAGTGCGGCTAGGTTGGGTTGTGTTTCGGAGGACGCACGGCTCTCGACCTTCGCCTCTCCCGAGTCCGTACGGGAGTTGCAGCGACAAGACTGTAACTACTACCAATTGAATACCACGAACATTGGGGAGAAAAAAGGGGTAAAAAAAAGATAACATTTTCTTTTGATTATTTCATTAACATATATCATGCTATTTCAAGCAGAATGTCACGTTGTTAAAAAAGATGCTTAAATTGGTCACGCAATTGAATGCATTTAATTGTGTTCGGTAAAAATGATGGACCTTTCAAATGTTTTATGCAACATTATTGGTAAGTAACTTGATGCCTACTGTGCCAAAGCGATTTAGAGTTGTTTAACAGGAGTGATGAGTGTGTGGATTTAACGGTAATATTATAAAAATCCTGCTTTTAAACCATTATAATGTATGATTCAGTGCAACATGCCTATCACATTGTTCAAAATATCAGAATTGGTAAAAAAAGGTTATGCATGCTCAACATATAAGGCAAGAATTAAGAGTAGTCAAAGTGATCGTTTCAAGCTAAAATTACAACATTTGATGTACAGTCACATTCACCGTGGTTGTCTGAAAAGTGCTATACATTTCACAGCTGGCGATGCCTCTTCGCTATTGGTTATTCCCCATCATTTGCAACATGTCAATGACTGTCATCACTATCTTTCCTTTGCGGTACCTCAAACTGTCGTGATTTAGTATTTTGTGTTTATTAAGGATCCCAATTAGCTGCTGCCAATGTAGCAGCTACGGTTCCTGAGATCCAGCAACATTAAGGCAGTTATATACAATTGACAATATTACATGACATTACATTTCAGAACACTTTTCACAGCACATTAAGTGTGTTCCCTCAGGCCACGACTCTACTATCACATATCTACAATACAACATCCATGTGTGTGTGAAGTGAGTGTCTTATCATGTGCATGTGCGTCTGTGCCTGTGTGTGTGTCTCTTCACTGTCTTCGCTGTTCCATAAGGTACATTTTTATCCGTAAAAAAAAAATCTGATTCTACTGCATCAGTTACCTGATGTGGAATATGTAGCCATGTATTCTTTGCCTCTCATAGTCTGTTCTTGACTTGGCGATTGTGAAGAGACCTTTGGTGGCATGTCTTGTGGGATATTGTCACGCCCCATGAGTTGGGGTGGGCATTCTATGTCTTGCATTCTATGTTCATTTTTCTATGCTTTCTATTTCTTTGTGTTTGGCCGGGTGTGGTTCTCAATCAGAGGCAGCTGTCTATCGTTGTCTCTGATTGAGAACCATACTTAGGTAGCCTTTTTCCACCTGTGTGTTGTGGGTAGTTGTTTTCTGTTTTTTGTGTCTGCACCAGACAGAACTGTTTCGGTCGTTCWCTTTGTTGTTTTTTGTATTTCAGTGTTCAGTTTTTATTTAATAAATGATGAACACTTACCACGCTGCGCTTTGGTCACCTTCTTCTTCAGACGGCCGTGCAGACATGCATGGGTGTCCGAGCTGTGTGCTAGTAGTTTATTAAACAGACAGCTTGGTGCACTCAACATGTCAATACTTCTTAGAAAAACAAGTAGTGATGCAGTCAATATCTCCTCCACTTTGAGCCATGAGAGATTAACATGCATAATGTTAAGGGCCAGCGGTGCTGCTATGTTCTGAGCCAATTGTAATTTTCCCGAGGCCCCTCTTTGTGGCACCTGACCACACGACTGAACAGTAGTCCAGGTGCGACAACACTAGWGCCTGTAGGACCATTCTTTGTTATTTGTGTTGTTAAAAAGGCAGAGCTATGTTTTATTATGGACAGACTTCTCCCCATATTAGCTACTGTTGCATCAACATGTTTTGACCATGACAGTTTACAATCCAGGGTTACTCCAAGCAGTTTAGTCACCTCAACTTGCTCAATTTACACAATATTTAATATAAGATTTAATTGAGGTTTAGGGTTTAGTGACTGATTTGTCCCAAATACAATGCTTTTAGTTTTTGAAATATTTAGGACTAACTTATTCATTGCCACCAATTCTGAAACTAACTGTAGCACTTTAAGTATTGTAGTGATTTCACTCGTTGTAGTAGCTGATGTGTATAGTGTTGCGTCATCCACATACATAGACACACTGACTTTACTCAAGGCCAGTGGCATGTCATTAGTAAAGTAAAAAAGTAAGTGGCCTAGATAGCTGCCCTGGGGAATTCCTGATTTTACCTGGATTATTTGCTCTGTGTTCTTTTAGACAGGCATCCCTTCATCCACAATATAGCGGGGTGTGTAAAGCCGACAGCAGACTGTGATCGATAATGTCAAAAGCTTCATTGAAGTCTAACAAAATGGCTACCACAATATTTTTATCGGCAGTTTCTCTCAGCCAATCATCCATCATTTGTGTAAGTGCCGTGCTTGTTGAATGTCCTTCCCTATAAGCGTGCTGAAAGTCTGTACTCAATTTGTTTACACTAAAATAGCATTGTATCTGGTCAAACACTATATTTTTCAAAAGTTTACTAAGGGTTGGCAACAGGCTGATTGGTCGGCTATTTGAGCCAGTAAAGGGGTCTTTACAATTCTTAGGTAGCGGTATTTGTCAAGTTTTGACCTCTTTCTTGTGCAATTCCCCACTTGAAAAGGACAGTCCCTCCACATGAAGATTTTAACTGGATTTCACTCAATAAACAGCCATGGAATCAGTTGTTTGTCTTTTATTTACCATTCTTTGGTTGGCAGTAAACAGGTGAAAAACCTCAAAAAAGAGATGACAAATACAAGTTA
>NC_036844.1:5247850-5274343 GCF_002910315.2 Salvelinus sp. IW2-2015 | reverse complement strand
AGAAAATCCTAGCTCAAACCCCCAAGTTCTTAATGTACAAATGTATAGTCTAATCTTTGGCTAAAAAATGTAAGATTTGTCTGCTTAAAACTACTGAATTAGAAATAAAAGTAATTTTTTACTACTAAAATTCTCGAATGTATTTGCCTAAAATGCAAATTTAGAGAATATACAGATCTGCTCATTTGGATTAAGGATGGTGTTTACTTGGGATTGCTTACAAAGTGGAAAACCTTGTGTTTATGGGTGCAGAAATGTGTTTATCTGGGTGAATGTGGATAAGTTGTGTATTTGATTGGGCTGTCAAACTCAAATATGTTTTGTCATCTCTTTTGAGGTTTTTCACTAGTTTCTGATCTGCCAACCAAAGAATGGTAAAATAAAAGACACAACATGATTCCATAGGCTGTTTATTGAGTGAAATCCAGTTAAAATCTTCACTGTGGAGGACTGTCCTTCAAGTGGGAATTGCACAAGAAAGAGGTCAAAACTTGCAGTAAAAATCACCGTGGACCTAAGACTGAAGAAACCTACGGACTCAAAAAGCAAAGTGCGTAGTCACCAGACAGAGACACAGTGCTGTCCTCCCAATGTTAAGGGCGCGTTGAGATGGATTGAAAATAGGCTGATCATTAGCTGGGTGGAGGGCAGCTGAAGACCGCAAGGACAGTCGCGAAAAGCGTCAGTTTCACCCCGTGCTGGCCGAATAATGTTGCTACGAATGCATACAATGAATGTCAGAAGAGGAGCTCAGAGACAATTTTAGGAAGGCTCACTGCAGAAGCTGGCAGAGTCCTTGGAAGCCAACGATGATGTAGAGGGGCAATGTATTGAAGAAAACTCTCAATGGCAGAGGAGTTGAGCGAGCAAGCAGAAGTCTCGACTTGGGTTCTCTAAAGCAGCGCGAAGAGTGTCGAGAAAACTGCAAGATAGGCATTCGCATGTGGGATTAGGGAGAATATGACCTGACACAAGCAATCAACAGCAGAGGTCGGCAAGCAGAAGAAACGTGGTGAGCTGTCGGTACTTCAAGTAAAAAACCCAGAGCAATATTCTTCATGATTCGGACAACTGGAGAAATTGTGAAAAGGCTCGACAGCGAGGGTCTTGGAGTGACTAGGGCCGCCCAGGGACATTTCGCAGAGTCGTAATAAAAAAGATGCTTGAAACTATCCTGCCATCTCACAATGGGACTTTACAGGAGGCAGGAGTATGGGAGAAACACAGACAGAATTGGTACTAACGTCACAGGTTTGTTGTGATCCAGCAATCTAATGCTGCTGACTCCCAAAGCTTTGCGGCAATCTTTAGCCTCGAGAGTTCACCTGGTAGGATTAGAAAAGTGGGAAAAGCGCAGTGCAGGGAGAACCTACTGGATCCCAGAGAGGTTAAGTTTTCTTTCTCAAGACAGTGTGGAATTGAGAGCTATACCGAGACTTTCAACCTTACATACCTTACCTCTGCTGAGGAGGTTTTCCGGGTACATATTGGAGAGGTCTTACATACGTAAGACAGACTCACTTCCGGTTGGTAGAGTAGAAGAGATCCTTATATAGGTTACGTCCCCTAACAGCCAGTGGCTTCCCACACTGTTTTAAGTTCAGTGGATATCTCATGTGCCCAACGGGTGTATGTTGCTATATTGCTTGAGAGCTCTACAATCTGTGAAAAAGCCGGAGTGTACGCGTAGTACACCGTATATTCGTTGAGGCGAAGACCAGGCTCGGCCATACAATGTTATCAACTACTCCTGATAGTACAAATTGAACTATCCTATTAGAGAGTAATTGTAACGGTCCTGATACGAATGAGCTTACTGATATAGTAGCTGGCCACGGTGTAGAGCTGAGCAAGAAGGAACCAATGTACGAACATACAGTCGCGCGATCGTAACCAGGTTCGTTCCACGAGAGCGGTTTTGGAATCAAGGAGAGAGCCTATTCACTAGTGAGAAGAACGAGAGAGGACTGTCTCGAGGGGAACCATAGTAGAGTTAATGCCTTTAGAACGCCAACATATTTCATTACAGGAGTAAACCAGAACTTTGTGGTGTGAGGGAGTCCACCAACTAAGCGACCAGGTCTTAAGGATGTGTGGTCTGCGGAGATCGCAAGCATAAGAAAAGGCTATATTTCAAAAAGTTCTCGCACAAAGCTTTCGCACTCGCTTAAGCCTGTCAGAGAAAAGAGATGCTGTCAGGAAGCTGGGAGCCTGCAAAGATGCCTGGAGATTCACAAGGTGGACTATTGTAAATCAGAGTTTCTGTGCGAGAGCCAGACTGCATAGAACAGCGTGCACGAGAACCTATTACCCTCGCGAGAGCTGGTACACCAAAGGGAGTCGCCAGAGGTCCCAATAGCAAAGTGGGAGTTGACACAAGAGAGCGTTATACCACGGTTCGTCTCTCACCTGAACTTGCAGAGAAGGTTGCAATATGTCTTTGCAACACTATAGCCAGAACCTCTCTTGTGTCAACCAACCCAGTCTCAGCAGAGAATGGAATAGTGGTGGCCAGTCATCATGATGCTCTTAGAGGTCACGGCCAATGCAGGACAAAAAGTTGGGACTTTGATCGACCTGGCACGGATACAAAACTATATAATCATGATCAGCTGATCGTTTGAACCTTAGAAGTGAAAGCCATAACCCTTGTGTCCATTGGTGTGGGAGGAATGAAAGTTCAAGTCACCACAAAACGTAGTCTACTAAAGATCCGGGTCCGCACAGAGCAAGGCAATGTCAGATCCCACCAATCCTCTGCTATGTGTTGGACAGCATTGCAGAGATTCACAAACATGTGACAGCCAAAAGACTCCAAGAATTCTTTCCAGATGTCCCCAAAATGAACTTGTTAGACCAAGACAGTCAAGCTTTGATAAGCCATAAGAAGGGCGACTGGTCCCACAGAAAATACGCACCGTTGGGGACCTTGACTATGGGATGGGCCATTGGAAAGACAATTGCAGGGACACACCCTAGTCTGTTTGAAGAGCGTACAGTTACAGCACACCAGTCCAGAGCGCACTGCCAGATCCATGAGAGCAGCAGCATTGATGTATGAAGAACATATGCGCCCCAGATGTGGAGGATGTCGCTGCGGCAGTTGTCAACTGGTGGAATGCAAGATGACTCTGGCTGAAGAAAGGGAGCTGGAAGTTGTTAAGGGTGGCCTGACTTATGTTGGTGCTGATACCACAGTGATAGTCCACACTGGCATGCAAGGAATCCATTGCTCATTGACCCATCTACATTGCCAAACAACATAAAAGCAGTGGAGGCAACCTTTCTCAGAACAGAAGAGACAGCTCGCCAAAGAACCGAGTGGAAAAAAGGCCTATGTGGCTCAAGTCCACGAAATGGTGACCGCCGGGCTGCAAGAAATGACCAAGAGATCTAACCAACTGGAATGGACCTGTCTGGTATATTAGTCATCTTATCAGGCCCCAACCCCACTCTGTTACAACTCCGGTAGACTTGTCTGGAACAGCAGTCAGAAGTACAAAGGCCAAAGTCTCAATGACCTTCTGTTGAAGAGCCCTGACGTTCTCAATCCGATTCGACTGTCCTCCTCAAGTTCCGCCAAGGCTCCTACGCCGCTCTAGGACGTCAGAAAAATGTACAATTCTGTGTGGCTCGAGGAGAGGGAAGTCCATCTACACCCGGTCTTGTGGCGGGATTCAGAGGGCGATGAGTGTGAACAATACGCCATAACCAGAGGAATTTCGGGGACAAGCCAGCAGGTGCATAGCACAACGGCTATGAGGAGACGGCTAACCTGCCTCAATTCAGCCACCTCACAGATGAATGCCAAGTATTACATGAGCACAGCTACGTCGATGACATCTGACATCCCACAACTGCCGTGAAAAACTCGAAGTCATCAACAAGAATGTGGAGCTGATTCTAAAAGCAGGAGGGTTTGCACTGAAGCCTTGGGTCTTCTCAGGCCAAAATAAAGGAGGAAGAGAAAAGGCATCACCAAAATTGTTGTCCTGCCAAATCAGCTTAAGGAGGAAGACACAAGGCGTCGGTCTCGGCTACATTGTGGATGAAGACATGTTGCATGTCATGGTGAGGGTCAACTTCCAGGCGGAAGAAAAAGATGAGACTTGGGCAAGACTTATGCTAGAAGAAGTACAAGCACAGACACCAGACCCGCTGACAAGACGTGAACTGCTGAGTCAAGTGTGCTGTTGTACGACCCAGTTGGCCTGACAACGCCATCAAAGCAAAGAGGGGCTATCTTGGTCCGAAGGGCATTCCAAGAGGCAAAACCAAAGTGCAGCATGGTCAAGGACACATGGGACCTTCCTGTCGGATGAGCTCCGCAAAGATGCAATTGAATTTTTGAGGAGTACGTCCAGCTAAGCAAAGTAATGTTCCCAAGAGCTCTTACTCCACCAAAGGCAACACTGAACCAGTCGCTGTCACTTTTTCAGATGGCAGTGAAAGTCCTATGGTGCTGTCCTCTACCTGCGGTGGAACTGCAACAAACAATTAACAATTCGACTAGTGGAGTCAAAAGCAAAGCTGACACCATAGACCAGAAGGGGGAGGCAGTCAAAGCGGAACTTTGCGGTGCAGTCTTTGCAGCCGCCTGAAAAAGTACTTTGAACAGCATACCCAGATCCAGATAAAAGGTGGTACCATTTGTTAGACAGTCAGACTGTTCTTGGAGCTATCCAGCGTGAAAGCTATGGATTTCAGACTTTCTTCGCTAATAGAATTGGAGAGATCCAAGAGAGCACACGGCTACAGGACTGGTGGTGGATCCCTGGACCACTCAACATAGCCGACATTATCACTCGAGGAGCTGGGCCAAAGGAACTTGATGCCCATTCAGAGTGGCAGCAAGGGCCAGAGTTTCTATATCTTCCAGAGAGCGAGTGGCCAATTATGTCGTCAAAAGATGTGTCTGTGACAGCTCGAGAGAGCATTAACAATATGCAAAAGAAGTCATTTGTGCAGAGCACTCACACGAAGCCCAAGCGAAAAGAAGTCTCCCAAGTCTTGTGGGACGATTTCCTGCTGGTGCAGCTGTCCTAACTTGGTGGATGAGAGGCGCTTTAGTAGCCTAAAGTGTCTAATCAAGACTGTTGCTTTTATCTGGAGAGCGCAAAAGTTTAGATCTGCAACAAAGTCAATCGAGACCCAAAGTGGGAGGCGATCTCCACAAAAGAGAGTTATCACCGCCACAGAACGTCACGAGGCAATAAGAGACATCTATCTTGCTGCTCAAGAGGGGTGTGACGTTCCAACTACCACTACGGACGCTTGGTTGTGTACAGAGAGCCAGAATCTGGGTTACTAGTCTGCGGTGGGAGAATCCATGGCTTCAGGGAGGATGGCGCTGCAGTCCCCTTCTGCCTTTCAATCATGGGTCTCTACTTTATTGGCACGGGAGGCGCACGAGGAGTCTGAAGGTGTGGCTGCAACCCTGCTGAAAATGAGGAGGAAAGCCTGGGTCATCCAAGGAAGAAAAATTTCCCAAAAAGTAGTGGATAACTGCCTTTTCTGCAAAAAGTCAGAGCAGGGTGCGAACGGTAATGGCTGACTTCCTGCTGAAGAGCCACACCTGCAGCTGTTCGAGTTCACTACAGTCGACCTGGCTGACCGTACTGTCAGATGACATCAAGAAACGGGTCTCAGAAAGTGTGGGTTCGTGTTCAGCTGTATGGCCAGCAGGGCAATTCATGCAGACTGGTCAACACAATGTCGACAGAGAGTCTTTGTAGGCTTACCAACGCTTTACTGCAATTGAGGGCACCCAAGAAAGATCTGGTCCACCGGGGACAAACTTCATCGGCGCCCTGTCCTAAGAGAGCTGTACCAGTTCCTGGATGCTCAGAATAGAACTTCAAGAAGAGATGTCGGCCTCAAAAAGGTACCAAATGGGAGTGGACAATTCAACCTGCTGACTCACCTCACCGCAATGGGGCTGCTGAAGCCGCTGTTCGCATTCTCAAGAAGGCACTGCAGAGCCTGGGAACACTGGCCTTAGCTACAGCGAGCTTCAGACAACACTACAACTTGTGCAAACCTTGCCAACGAATGCCCAATAGATCGCAGGGTGCAAGCCATGAAGAAAGTGTGCAGTATGTGTCACCCACAACACTTCTCTGGGCCGAGCCTCTCCAAGCGGTGAGATCAGAACATTTGACTTTGCGAACTACCCTTACAAGAGACAGAGAGAGTGCAGAACCAGGTCAACAAGTTCTGGAGGTTTGGAGCCATGCCGGCCCAAACTTTTCTGAGAAGTAAATGGCTCATTCTGCAACGTTGCTGTCGGAGAATTGTCTGGTTGTGTGACCAAAATGCAATGAGGGGCCAATTCAAGCTAGGACGGTGGTGAGCGTTAATCCAGATGCTAAGGGCATTGTTCGAGACGTGAACGTCAAAGTGTCCAAAGCTCCTGCCTTCCTGTCACAAAACCCGCACTAAACGGCATGGCCAAAGTCCGAAAGAAGCTACGCAAACCACAGTCCTGCACAGAGATGTCGACGCCTGATTGTCTTGCTACCAGTTGAGGATCAAACTCGGAGCTGACCGGCAGATAGTAGGTGCTGATTTACGATCTTTCCATCGGTTTCCGTGGGAAGATTGAGTGGGAGGTGTGCTGACAAACTGCCTGGGAGCTCTCAGTGGTGAAACTCCTCCTCCTTCAATCAGTGGTGAACCAGGTGGAACAAATCAGGCAAATCAGGGCGTGCCAGCACTGGCTCTGCTGTTGTCTTTAGACCGCAGTGAAAGGACATTTATAACACCACAAACCAAGGAAACTTCATCTTTGTGATCAAGGTGACTGTGCAAGTCCAAGCCCTCCACAAAAGTGAAAGACAGCCGGTAAGCGCCATATTGGCCATGCTTGACTATACTGACTTAAGCAGTGCACTGCTAATGTAACTCTGGAAAACACAGACTCTTAACTCTTAACTTGGATAGGACTTTTGCAGTGGTATTTATAACTTCAAATGTTGTTTGTGGGGTATAAAGAAAAGTAAGAAGAGCCAAATTCATGTTTGACAAAGAACTTTTGAAATGTTTAAAAGTAATTTAAACTTTGTAGAAATCTAGTAAACCAAGTTCTTAATTCAGTAACAAATGTATAGTCTAAAATCTTGGCTAAAAAATGTAAGATTTGTCTGCTTAAAACTACTGATTAGAAAATAAATGTAATTTTTTACTACTAAAAATTATTTGAATGTATTTGGCTAAATGCAAATTTAGAGAAAATATACAGATTCTGCTCATTTGATTAGGAATGGTGGGTTTCTATTTTGGGAAACATTTGCTTAAAAGTGGAAACCTTGTGTTTATGGTGGCAGAAATGTGTTTATCTGGGGTGAATGTGGATAAGTTTGTGTATTTGATTGGGCTGTCAACTCATATAGGTTATAAATGCTCCTTTCACTGCGGTCTAAAGACAACAGCAGAGCCAGGTGCTGGCACGCCCTGATTGCCTGGAAGATTTGTTCCACCTGGTTCACCACTGATTGAAGGAGGAGGAGTTTCACCACTGAGGAGCTCCCAGGCAGTTTGTCAGCACAGTATTACTTTTGCTTCCCTCCAGGCCTGAGGGCACACACTTTCTAGAATGTTTAGTTTGAAGATATGGCAAATAGTAGTGGCAATGTCATCCGCTATTATCCTCAGTAATTTTCCATCCAAGTTGTCAGACCCCGGTGTCTTGTCATTGTTGATAGACAACAATATTTTTTTTTACGGAATTCTAAATTACAACGCTTGTCTTTCAGAATTTGGTCAGTTATACTTGGATGTGTAGTGTCAGCGTTTGTTGCTGGCATGTCATGTCTAAATTTGCTAACCTTGCCAATGAATATAATAATAAGGACAGGACAGGTGTTTTGAATGGGAATGGAGCATATAATGGTTTGGAGTCAATCTGTATGAGAATTGTAGTACAGTTGCTTTTCGCTGTTTGTGATTACCAGCTGAGATAAACTTTTAATGAGTTGATTTTACTCAAAGTTTGTCTGAGCATTGTCATAAGATTGTCCTAAAACCTACTCTGAGCTCGGATTGTTATTTTTTTGTCTTAAAACTGGTTTTAACAGGATTGCTAGGACCTTTGTGAGATGCTTTGAGGATACAGGTTCTGGTCTAGCAAGATGCATGCAGTATTGCACACCACAACACTTAGTGCCATTTGCCTGCCTCTCCACAAACCCAAAGGCTCTTTTAAAAGACACCTAATGAATTAAAATAAGTGTGTGTGTGTGTCGGAAGGGGGCTGTCAAAACTATTAACCAGTTAAATGTAATCTACGTAATCCCCAAAAGTAATTATTTATCAATTTATTTAAACAATAACTAGTAATGCAAACTCAAAGAAAAATTCAAATCTGACCTATACTCGGCCTTGTCTCAGGATGGTAAGTTGGTGGTTGAAGATATCCCTCTAGTGGTGTGGGGGCTGTGCTTTGGCAAAGTGGGTGGGGTTATATCCTGCCTGTTCGGCCCTGTCCGGGGGTATCATCGGATGGGGCCACAGTGTCTCCTGACCCCTCCTGTCTCAGCCTCCAGTATTTATGCTGCAGTAGTTTATGTGTCGGGGGGCTAGGGTCAGTTTGTTATATCTGGAGTACTTCTCCTGTCTTATCCGGTGTCCTGTGTGAATTTAAGTATGCTCTCTCTTTCTCTCTTTCTTTCTCTCTCTCGGAGGACCTGAGCCCTAGGACCAATGCTCAGGACTACTGGATGATGATCCTTGCTGTGCCCCTAGTCCACCTGGCGTGGTCTGCTCTCCCAGTTTCAATGGTTCTGCACCTGCGGCTATGGAACCTGACTGTCCATCCGCACGTGCTACCTGTCTGCAGACTGCTGTTTTCAACTCTCTACGAGACAGCAGGAGCGGTAGAGATACTCTTTTTAATGATCGCTATGAAAAGCTCAACTGACATTTAGCTGCCTGAGGTGCTGACTTGCTGCACCTGCTTGACAACTACTGGTGATTATTAATTATTCTGACATGGCTGGTCATTTATGAACATTTGAAATCTTGGCCATGTTCTGTTAGTAGTCTTCCACCGCGGCACAGCCAGAAGAGGATGGGCACCCTACATCGCTGGTTCCGTCTCTAGTTTCATTGCGCTAGGGTTTTGGCCTTTCTAGGGCGTTTATTCCCTGAGCCACCGTGCTTCCTACAACCTGCTTGCTTGTGTTTTGGGGGTTTTAGGCTGGGTTTCTGTACAGACAGCTTTGAGATTCAGCTGATGTACAGAAGGGCTTTATTAAATACATTTGATTTGATTTGATTGTCCTGTTACAATAGTTACAGTGGGGCAAAAAGTATTTAGTGCAGCCACAATTGCTGCAAGTTCTCCCACTTAAAACAGCAATTGAGAGAGGCCTGTAATTTTCATCTAGGTACACTTCAACTATGACAGACAAAATGAGAGAAAAAATCAGAAATCAGCATTGTAGGATTTTTAAATGGAATTATTTGCTAAATGATGGTGGAAATAAGTATTTGGTCCCTACAAACAAGCAAGATTTCTGGCTCTCACAGACCTGTAACTTCTTCTTTAGAGGGCTCCTCTGTCCTCCACTCGTTACCTGTATTAATAGCACCTGTTTGAACTTGTTATCAGTAATAAAGACACCTGTCCACAACCTCAAACAGTCACACTCAAACTAACCACTATGGCCAAGACAAAGGCTGTCAAAGGACACCAGAAACAAAATTGTAGACCTGCACCAGGCTGGGAAGACTGAATCTGCAATAGGTAAGCAGCTTGGTTTGAAGAAATCAACTGTGGGAGCAATTATTAGGAATGGAAGACATACAAGACCACTGATAATCTCCTCGATCTGGGGCTCCACGCAAGATCTCAACCGTGGGTCAAAATGATCACAAGAACGGTGAGCAAAAATCCAGAACCACACGGGGGGACCTAGTGAATGACCTGCAGAGAGCTGGGACCAAGTAACAAAGCCTACCATCAGTAACACACCTACGCACACGGGACTCAAATCCTGCAGTGCAGACGTGTCCCCTGCTTAAGCCAGTACATGTCCAGGCCCGTCTGAAGTTTGCTAGAGAGCATTTGGATGATCCAGAAGAAGATTGAGAGAATGTCATATGGTCAGATGAAACCAAAATAGAACTTTTTGGTAAAAAAAAGAATGAATGCTGAGTTGCATCCAAAGAACACATACCTACTGTGAAGCATGGGGGTGGAAACATCATGCTTTGGGGCTGTTTTTCTGCAAAGGGACCAGGATGACTGATCCGTGTAAAGGAAAGAATGAATGGGGCCATGTATCGTGAGATTTTGAGTGAAAACCTCTTTGAAGATGAAACGTGGCTGGGTCTTTTTCAGCATGACAATGATCCCAAACACACGGCCGGGCAACGAAGGAGTGGCTTCGTAAGAAGCATTTCAAGTTCCTAGAGTGGCTAGCCAGTCTCGAATCTCAACCCCATAGAAAATCTTTGGAGGGAGTTGAAAGTCCGTGGTGCCAGCAACGCCCAAAACATCACTGCTCTAGAGGAGCTTGCATGGAGGAATGGGCCAAAATACAGCAACAGTGTGTGAAAACCTTGTGAAGACTTACAGAAACGTTTGACCTCTGTCATTGCCAACAAAGGGTATAATAACAAAGTATTCGAGATAAACTTTTGTTATTGACCAAATACTTATTTTCCACCATCATTTGCAAATAAATTCATTTAAAATCCTACAATGTGATTTTCTGGATTTTTTTTTCTCATTTTGTCTGTCATAGTTGAAGTGTACCTTAGATGAAAATTACAGGCCTCTCTCATCTTTTTAAGTGGGAGAACTTGCACAATTGGTGGCTGACTAAATACTTTTTTGCCCCACTGTATAAACTGCTGAGATGTAGTCACTTTTGAGGATACAAGCTCAAGTACACAGTACAAATATGATACAAACATGAAAATATGAAATATTTATGATGTGCTTCCTATTAAAAAAAACGGTATAAATAAGGCTTGAAATGACTTACAGTTGAAGTCGGAAGTTTACATACACATAGGTTGGAGTTTTGGCAAGTCGGTTAGGACATCTACTTTGTGCATGACACAAGTCATTTTTCCAACAGTTGTTTAAAGACAGATTATTTCACTTATAATTCACTGTATCACAATTCCAGTGGGTCATAAGTTTACATACACTAAATTGACTGTGCCTTTAAACAGCTTGGAAAATTCCCGAAAATTATGTCATGGCTTTAGAAGCTTCTGTTAGGCTAKTTTACATAATTTGAGTCAATTGGAGGTGTACTTGTGGATGTATTTCAAGGCCTACCTTCAAACTCAGTGCCTCTTTGCTTGACATCATGGGAGAATCAAAAGAAATCAGCCAATACCTCAGTAAAACAATTGTAGACCTCCAAAAGTCTGGTTCATCCTTGGGAGAAATTTCCAAATGCCTGAAGATACCATGTTCATCTGTACAAACAATAGTACGCAAGTATAAACACCATGGGAGCCGTCATACCGCTCAGGAAGGAGACGCGTTCTGTCTCCTAGAGATGAACATACTTTGGTGCGAAAAGTGCAAATCAATCCCAGAACAACAGCAAAGGACTTTGTGAAGATGCTGGAGGAAATAACCTGCCGAGGGACTGCGGTTGAAAATTAGCCGGCTGGCTAAAACCGGCACTTTTACTGAAACGTTGATTAATGTGCACTGTCCCTCTAAAAATAAAATCAACTCAAACAGGTACAAAAGTATCTATATCCACAGTTAAACGAGTCCTATATCAACATAACCTGAAAGGCCACTCAGCAAGGAAGAAGCCACTGCTCCAAAACCGCCATAAAAAAAGCCAGACTATGGTTTTCAACTGCACATGGGGACAAAGATCATACTTTTTGGAGAAATGTCCTCTGGTCTGATGAAACAAAAATAGAACTGTTTGGCCAGTTTGACCATCGTTATGTTTGGAGGAAAAAGGGGGAGGCTTGCAAGCCGATGAACACCATCCCAACCATGTTAGCTAACGTTACAATCTTGCGTTGACTACGGTTACTTAGCTAGCTAAAGTTAATTTGGCTATCATAGCAGCCAATGATGTTTGCTAGTTTATTTGTGCATATTTATATGTGCTCTGATTACACACGAGTGTCTAGATCAGCAGTTTACACATGATGAATTCAGCCTTATGTGAAAAACCCTAATTGGAAAAATATAGCTATATGGCTAGCTTTCCTCACTTGTTGGTTAGCTACCTAGCCAACGTTAGCTCTCATCTGACTGGTATAACGTTACGTAAGCTAGCTAGCTAATGAAAAAAACACATTCGTTGGCTAGCTGACTTCATTTGCTTGCTTGTTGGCTAACTAGCTTCAGCTGACTGGTGTTAGCTAGCTACAGAGGCTAGCTACTGGACTTTGTACAAGCAAGCTAATGTTAGATAGTTAGCTACCTAGCTAATCGAAATCTCTGTTTGTATTTATTGATTAACCTCAGCTTGAATACCACCATATAGCTATATACAGTAGCTTAGGTTTGTTCCATACACTCTTTATGACCGGCAGCATGGTGCAAGCAGCTGTGTTGTTGCCAAGCAACCGACCCGGGTTATAGAACTCTGAGCTTCAGCTAAAAAAGATGTTAGCATTGTCAGAAATGCTACAAAAAGGGTAGCACATTGATGTTTCAATGGATGGAAATGTGCACATGGAAGCGATAAATTATACATTTAATACAAACTGTTGCACCTACAAATTTAGTCTCCGGAATTTGTCCAATGGTCACTTTATGGATGTCGCAGACCCGTTTTAGTCCCGTTTTAATCTAACGCCTAGAATTTGACCTAGGTAGGCACAAGAAATACTCATAAAAATCAATTGCTAACAACCCTGTTAAAAAATCTGGTATGTGGTTCTCGATAACGGCTGGACGGCTCATGACGAGAGGCAGGGAGTGTGTTGTGTACCTCCAATCAAGTTGATTTGCGAATTTTCTTAGAGATTGGCTTAGATATGGTGGTAGGGAGATTTGAATTTAACACTGAGCTTCAATCAATGCCTATAAAAATCAATGTGTCTAGAATGTAAATGTGCATGCATGTAGCAGGTGTGTGTTTTAGGTCTGCGACATCTTCCCTGCCACATAGTTGGTTGAGCAGACATGAGAGAGCAACACACACACACGAGAGAGCAGCAGTGATGGAGGGGAGGGATGTCATGACACCACGAGCACAGATACATTAACATGACATATGGATATATCCTCACTATCTCATTTAAAACAAATGGAACCATTCTTTACACCCTGATAAATACCAAATCATTACATTGACAACCTCATTAGCAGAAATGCATTATGTTGTGACATCGTGATGTTACTATAGAGCTAAATGGTTTCATGTCCAAATGTGATATCATTTGATCACTTTTGAACTTTAAGTTGGCTGTAGAAAAACACCTCTTGTGTCTGCTTCAACCCGGGATAGAAACTTCATAAATCACAATAGATGCCAATGACTTTTGAAACTTCCTGGGCAGTTCACTCCTGCCTGTGAAAGACAACTCTTCTCTGCTTTCAGATAGCATCCTCTCTAAGAGCTGTCCTTTGAGTTAGATGGTGTTCCCTCCGAGCCATGGACACACACACACACACACACACACACACACACACACACACACACACACACACACTTTAATAGGCTTATCAGTGTAAACTGTTGGAAAAACCCAACATGAGTTAGAGAAGCAGAGGTGAGCAGTTTTCCTATGCTGTAAAATGCACACCTTTTACTAATGAGTAAACAAACACGTTTTCCCAAGAGCACAAGTGGCTATACCCAGCTTAACCTACAAATGTGAATTATTTTACTCATCTCAAAACACATTCATCATTGCAGTTTATTGTCACGCGGGACTAGGTGGGTGAAAGAATCAGACGCAGAGAGAGAGCCGCTTGGGAAAAATATTCCTTTTTACTATTTCACAAAAAATGATAAGCCCGAACATCCAGGGCGCAGAGAAACACTMGAAAAACCCAAAACACACACACGTAACCAAAAGACAATCCCGCACAAAACAAGGGCGGGTCAAACTCCTAAATATAGGGAAGCTCATTTACGAAAACAAAAACCACAGGTGCAACTAATAAGACAAAACAAACAGACAAACGAAAAAGGGATCGGTGGCGGCTAGTAGGACGGTGACGACGACCGCCGAGCACCGCCCGAACAGGCAGGGGAGCCAACTTCGGCGGAAGTCGTGACATTTATTCCACTTGCTACCCCCTATAAAGAATTTTCTGAATTAATTATAAGAACTTTCTATACACAATAACGAATTTAAGACACCCAAGTATTTACATATCAACTTATATTTATATCAAAATATATCACAAATAGTATGACGTTCTTACGTTCTTACCTCCTTGCCCTCAGAACAGCCTCAGTTGGTCGGGGCATGGACTCTACAAGGTGTCAAAAGCGTTCCACAGGGATTCTGGCCCACGTTGACTCCAATGCTTCCCACAATTGTGCCAAGTTGGCTGGATGGTCCTTTGGGTGGTGGACTATTTGATCCACACGGGAAACTGTTGAGCGCGAAAAACCCGGCAGCATTGCAGTTCTTGACACAAACCCATGTGCCTGGCACCTACTARCACACCCTGCTCAAAGGGACTTCAAATGTTTTGTCTTGCCCATTCACCCTCTGAATGGCACACATACACGTTCCATGTCTCAATTGTCTCGAGGCTTAAAAATATATGATTTAACCTGTCTCCTCACCTTTTATCTACACTGATTGAAGTGGATTTAACAAGTGACATCAATAAGGGATCATAGCTTTCACCTGGATTCACCCGGTCAGTCCATGTCATGGAAAGAGCATTCATAATGTTTTTCATATATTTATACATTTATGCTGTGTACAGAAATGCCTTTCTGTGTACTTTTAAAGCTCTACTGTCTGTAGTTATCTGGGACTATCACCAGAATGCTTAAAACTAGCCACTTCCATAAAACTTCTGCTAGCTAGTCCAACAACTCTGAGTTTTCTGGCCTAAAAGTCCAATGACATGCAGTATTTCTACTAAATGTAATTTACTTTATTTTTTATGTTTACTTACTTATACCAAAATGTTTTTTTCTAATTCAACACGTTTTAAATACAACACTGTAGGGATTTTTTTWTTTTWATTGTCTTTAAATTCTCTGCCAGGGACAGCATGACCTCATGTTGTAATTGCAGTCTAATTCCATTTGGTAGGAAAGCCGTACCACTAGTCGGGTCTTGAATCAGGAGCAGAAAGGTTATGACACCACCACTGCCTAATGGCAGAGGTAGAGATGCTTAAGAAAATAAAGATCACTTTTTGACCTCTCTTGCTTTTTTCAATTGTGGCCCTCAATCATCTTTTCCTCCAATAGGCCCTCTGTGGCTCTGCATGTGTTTTCATTTAGAGCATTCATGTTTTTTTCCGTTCCACCCTGGTTATTGTAATGTTTCTGGAAGTTTTACTATTTTTATTGTATCACAGGTAAAAGGTGATAGGCATCAGTAAGCGAACACAACAGGAAACTTAGCTTAGAGAAATACTGCATGTCATAGATTCCATCTGGAATACATTTTCGGGGCAGAAACCATGCAAATACCTGAATTCAAATAATTCGAAACACTTTGCCTTGGAAATTCACCTGATCAATCACCTATGTGATGTGCCATCTGTGCTATGAGTCTGCTCATAGGGTTGGGGTCACCGGGTTAGTTTTATGTACATCATAAAGGGGAGAAGTCCTCACGTCTTGAGAAAACAGGACAGTCATGCAAACACATTCATTTTTTATTGTGGCACAGTATCAGTGAGAGTCAAATCTTCTGTACATGGCCAAAAGTATGTGGACATCTGCTCGTCTTACACCACTCCAGCCGACGCTTGGCGTTGCGCATGGTAATCTTTGACTTGTGTGTGGCTGCTCAGCCATGGAAACCCATTTCATGAAGTTCCAGACTAACAGTTATTGTGCTGACGTTGCTTGCAGAGGCAATTTGGAACTCGGTATTGAGTGTTGCAACTGAGGACAGACGATTTTTATACGCGACACTTCAGCACTCGGCAGTCCCGTTCTGTGAGCTTGTGTGGCCTACCATTTTGCGGCTGAGTTGTTGTTGCTCCTAGACGTTTCCACTTCACAATAACAGTACTTACAGTTGACCAGGGCAGCTCTAGCAGGGCAGATATTTGACAAACTGACTTGTTTGGAAAAGTGGTATCCTATGAAGGTGCCACATTGAAAGTCGCTGAGCTCTTCAGTAAGGCCATTCTACTGCCAATGTTTGTCTATTGAAATTGCATGGCTGTGTGCTCGATTTGAAACACCTGTCAGCAACTCGTGTGGCTGAAATAGCTGAATCCACTAATTTGAAGGGGTGTCCACATACTTTTGTATATATAGTGCATGATTTTCTGTTGTGTATCCATTGAATTAGTCTACTGCACCAACAGGATGTAGAAAGTATAACTTTTTTTTTTACTCATACAAAGCTGTTAATTTTTGTCTATTCAAACAGACCCTATTTCAAAGGAAACAAGCACTCATTAAGATCAGGTGTGGCCATTTACTGGGAGGCGGCCAACACACCGGAACTCAATTAACAAGATAGAGGATAGAGAGTTTTGTTGATGCTGAGAACTGGATGTAAATTCAGAAAAAAAAGAAACGTCCTCTCACTGTCAACTGCGTTTATTTTCAGCAAACTTAAACATGTCTAAATATTTGTATGAACATAACAGGATTCAACAACTAAGACAAACTGAACAAGTTCCACAGACATGTAACTAGCAGAAATGGAATAATGTGTCCCTGAACAAAGTGGGTTCAAAATCAAAAGTAACAGTCAGTATCTGGTGTGGCCACCAGCTGAATTAAGTACTGCAGTGCATCTCCTCCTCYTGGACTGCACCAGATTTGACAGTTCTTGCTGTGAGATGTTACCTCACTCTTCCACCAAGGCACCTGCAAGTTCCCGGACATTTCTGGAGAGAATGGCCCTAGCCCTCACCCACCGATCCAACAGGTTCCAGACGTGCTCAATGGGATTGAGATCCGGGCTCTTCGCTGGCCATGGCAGAACACTGACATTCCTGTCTTGCAGGAAATCACGCACAGAACGAGCAGTATGGCTGGTGGCATTGTCATGCTGGAGGGTCATGTCAGGATGAGCCTGCAGGAAGGGTACAATATGAGGAAGGAGAATGTCTTCCCTGTAACGCACAGTGTTGAGATTGCCTGCAATGACAACAAGCTCAGTCCGATGATGCTGTGACACACCACCCCAGAACATGACGGACCCTCCACCTCCAAATTGATCCCACTCCAGAGTACAGGCCTCGGTCTAATGCTCATTCCTTCGACATTAAACGCAAATCCGACCATCACCCCTGGTGAGACAAAACCGCGACTCGTCAGTGAAGAGCACTTTTTGCCAGTCCTGTCTGGTCCAGCGATGGTGGGTTTGTGCCCATTGGCAACYTTGTTACCGGTGATGTCTGGTGAGGACCAGGCCTACAAGCCCTCAGTCCAGCCTCTCTCAGCCTATTGCGGACAGTCTGGGAACTGATGGAGGGATTGTGCATTCCTGGTGTAACTCGGGCAGTTGTTGTTGCCATCCTGTACCTGTCCCGCAGGTGTGATGTTCGGATGTACCGATCCTGTGCAGGTGTTGTTACACGTGGTCTGCCACTGCGAGGACGATCAGCTGTCCATCCTGTCTCCATGTAGTGCTGTCTTAGGCGCCTCACAGTACGAACATTGCAATTTATTGCCCTGGCCACATCTGCAGTCCTCATGCCTCCTTGCAGCATGCCTAAGGCACGTTCACGCAGATGAGCAGGGACCCTGGGCTTCTTTCTTTTGGTGTCTTTCAGAGTCAGTAGAAAGGCCTCTTTAGTGTCCTAAGTTTTCATAACTGTGACCTTAATTGCCTACCGRCTGTAAGCTGTTAGTGTCTTAARGACCATTCCACAGGTGCATGTACATTAATTGTTTATGGTTCATTGAACAAGCATGCGAAACAGTGTTTAAACCCTTTACAATGAAGATCTGTGATGTTTTTGGGGATTTTTACAAATTATCTTTGAAAGACAGGGTCCTGATAAAGATACGTTTCTTTTTATGTTTTATGAGTTTATGTTTTTAAATTAACATTCTTAAAATGTTCTRTGAATGTTACTAAAGTTTTATTGTGGTTTTTGAGAACATGGCTTTAATAGAACCATGAGGAAATCTGGGGAGGAAACGTTATGMTGAAGTACTGAAATTCCCACAGAACAACGTTGTTTCTTACTTTCTCAGAACTATTTGAGAACATTCCCAATGCCAAATCGTTCCTAGAACATTACCAAAATTATGTAACCARGTTTGAACGTTCTGTTAAYGTAATGAAATACCAAGAKAATTACTTTTTTTGTCAAGTTCCTTAAATGTGCTGAGAATGTTCCAAATCCAAGCAACTCTCTTGCACCATTCCCAGGAAGTTGTGGGAAGGTTGTATGCAAAATAACCATAGGACAAGCACCCTCTCAKCAAGCTCTAAGAAACATATGGTTCTCTGAACGTTATGTGCTAGCTGGGTCTTATCAGAAGCTGTGATGATGGATTAGGAAGTGGGTGAGGGGTGAGTCTATGAGGTATGAGGATAGCTGTGTTTGTGTCTCGCGAGACTGATCCCATGTTAATGAACTCTGGGTAAGCAAGGTGCCAGGGACAAGTTTAAACATTCTTATCAAAGACAGGAGGCACTGTTCAATCAAAGACCTGGATTAAAAATACATTATTCTTCTGAGTGCACACTTGCAATTGTATTTAGTCAATTCATTTACTTCATTTAGTGTTTGGTTTAGATAGAAAATCACATTTCATAGCAATTCCAACATGACTCTAATCATTTTGATGGAGTTTCCCCCTCAAACCTGGACAGGCGGACACCTGTTTTGATTGGATAAGGCCTACAGATTCATCCATTACCCAGAGATCTCTCTGTCTGTGTGCTAGTCCTATAAGTGATGTTTGCCTCCCACGGTGTGTTGGTGTTGTGGGTGTGAACCTGCTCTGGGAGGAGTTCAATGACTCCCATCGCTCAGTGGCTGAGTGACCACCTCTCCCACGCTCGCTCGCTCGCACGCACGCACGCACACAAATGCATGAATTATTGGCTGACCCCCGCTCCCGTCAACCACAGACAGCATTACATTCATAATCCAAAGCCTGTCTGGGCCCACCTCATTCACTCACATATATACACAATCACACACACACGCAAGTGATTCACACACACACCTAATATGCGCACACATGCACACTTATGTGATGCGCACACACACGCACACACGCACGCATTCACACACGCAAACACGCATACACACACACTCTCTCTCTCACTCGCAAAAACACACACACACCTCCATTCCTCTGATCCCACTCACCTTCCTCCTAGGTCGGAGCGCATTTCTCTCCCACGACACATTTCCTCCTCCTCTTCTTCCTCGTCCTTTTACCTGTCATGTGACATTTCAGGTCTTCTCTGTGACATGGCCAAAGCTACACAGTCTCCTTACTCTGTCCTCATGCCCACCACTCCCTCCCCCCCCTCTCTCTCCCTCCCCCTACCTGTTATCTGTATAAATGAAAAACGCGTTCAGTTATTCCCCCATCCCCTCAGACAGACCCATCATACACCCTTTATTCCAGCACGTCTTAGTTTCTTTGTTTACGGAACGATCTTAAGGCAACGATGGATGGTGATCGAAAAACACACACACACACATCTAGACTAGAGACACAGAGGAACATTGGGAGCATAGTGTGGAGTAGGCCGTTCTGAACATTCGATCCTATTTGCGTTAGTCTACAGGGCACCCCACCCCAGCCAGGCATCTCATGTCAGGAGCAGTCGGGGACAGGGGAACCACACACAGCGGCGCAGCGTTTTGTGAGGGTTTATAGAGCCCCACAGTGGAGGTGTCATAATGCCTATAAAACCTGGCTGTCAAACAGGGAAATGGCTCCAATTGTTTTCCCACCATTCATTTTTCCCATAGGGAATTTTAGAAACACTTAAAATAAGTGCTGTGTTTCGTGTAGGCTTACCCTGGCGTGATGTTTTGAAAACTGTATAAATCTCTCTAGGACAAGGTGACTTTTATCAATATATTCAGCTCTATTTACTCTAAGATTCAAAAATGCTAATTYGCATCAAAGTAGACTGTCACGCCCTGACCTTAGAGAGCCTTTTTATTCTCTATGGTTAGGTCAGGGTGTGACTAGGGTGGGTACTCTAGTTTTTGTATTTCTATGTTGGCCTGGTATGGTTCCTAATCAGAGGCAGCTGTCTATTGTTGTCTCTGATTGGGGATCATATTTAGGCCCTCTTTTCCCACCTGTTGTTTGTGGGATCTTYATTTTGTATTGTTGCTTTTTAGCCCTACAAAGCTGTACGTTTCGTTTGTTTCTCTTTCTTGTTTTGTGCCGGTTATCATATATAAAAAAGGATTAACCTACCCCACGCTGCATCTTGGTCCGACCATCCTTCCAACAACGATCGTTACAGAAGATCCCACCACCCACGGACCAAGCAGCGTGCCGAGGAGGAGCAGGGATCCTGGGCCTGGAAGGAAAGCCAGGAGTGGAGGACATCCTGGACGTGGTACGAAATCATGGCCGGAGACAGAAGCCTGCCATGGAAGCAGGCGGAGGCAGCGAAGGAGCAACAATGACGACACAGGGGTTCGCGGCCACGACGGAAGCCCGAGAGGCAGCCTCCAAAATAAATTGGGGGGGACACACGGGGTGGTTGGCGGAGCCAAGGTGGGAACCAGAACCAACTCCCTGTACTCACTGTGMGGAGTTGGTCACCGTTCAGGTGCCATGTTTTCCGGTTCTACGCACCGTGTCTCCAGTGCACCTCCACAGCCCGGTGCGTTCTGTGCCAGCTCCCCGCACTTGTCGTGCTAAAGTGGGTATCTGTCCAGGACGGGTTGTGTCGGCTCAGTGCTCCTGGTCTCCAGTACGCCTCCAGGGTCCAGTACATCCTGCGCCGGCTCTACGCACTGTGTCCCCAGTGCGCCTTCACAGCCCAGTGCATCCTGTGCCAGCTCCCCGCACTTGCCGTGCGAAGGTGGTTATTTGTCCAGGACGCATTGTGCCAGCTCTACGCTTCAGACCTCCAATGCGCCTCCACGGCCCAGTACATCCTGGGACGGCTCTACGTACTGTGTCTCCAGTGCGCCTCCACAGCCCAGTGCGTCCTGTGCCAGCTCCCCGCACTTGCCGTGCGAAGGTGGTCATTTGTCCAGGACGCGTTGTGCCAGCTCTACGCTCCAGACCTCCAGTGCGCCTCCACGGCCAAATACATCCTGTGCTAGCTCCACGCACCAGGCCTCCAGTGATGGTTCCCAGTCCAGAGCCTCCGGCGACGGTCTGCAGCCCTGAACCTCCAGCGATGGTTCACAGTCCGGAACCTCCAGCAACGGTTTGCAGTCCGGGCCTCCAGTGACGATCCATGCCCGAAGCCTCCAGTGACGATCCATGGCCCGAAGCCTCCAGTGACGATCCATGGCCCGGAGCCTCCATGACGATCCATGGCCCGGAGCCTCCAGTGACGAACCATGGCCCGGAGCCTCCAGCGACGATCCACGGTCCGGAGCCTCCAGTGACGATCCACGGTCCGGACCTCAGTGACGATCCACGGCCCGGAGCCTCCAGTGACGATCCACGGCCCGGAGCCTCCAGAGACGATCCACGGTCCGGAGCTTCCGGCGACGATCCACGGATCGGTTCCTCCGGCGACGATCCACGGTCCGGAGTCCCCGGCGACGATCTACGGTCCGGAGTCCCCGGCGACGCTCTACGGTCCGGAGCCTCCGGCGACGATCCACTGTCCGGAGTCCCCGGCGACGATCCACGTTCCGGTTCCACAGATGCGGAGGGATCCGCGAGCGGAGCAGGGTCTACGTCCCGAACCGAACCGGAGCCGCCACCAAGGCTAGATTCCCACCCGGACCCTCCCCCATAGAGTCAGGTTTTGCGGCCGGAGTCCGCACCTTTTGGGGGGGTACTGTCACGCCCTGACCTTAGAGAGCCTTTTTATTCACTATTTTGGTTAGGTCAAGGTGTGACTAGGGTGGGTACTCTAGTTTTTGTATTTCTATGCTGGCCTGGTATGGTTCCCAATCAGAGGCAGCTGTCTATCATTGTCTCTGATTGGGGATCATATTTAGGCAGCCTTTTCCCACCTGTTGTTTGTGGGATCTTGATTTRGTATTGTTGCTTTTTAGCCCTACAAAGCTGTACTTTTCATTTGCTTCTCTTTCTTGTTTTGTGCCGGTTATCATATATAAAAAATGATTAACCTACCCGACGCTGCATCTTGGTCCGAGCATCCTTCCTACAATGATCGTTACATAGACATCATGCAAGACTACAAATCCCTGCAAGCTCCTGCACGTCATCTCTAGCTGACACCTTTGCTAACAGGTATTGTGTCAATTTAAAACTTCCACAAGACAATTCACAGAATTGTCAATTTAAAGAAATGTAGCCAATTTATTAATTACTAAATATAGATAGTTAATCCAGAGATTCTTAAAAAAAAGAAAATGTATCCAGAGATTCTTATCTTTGCCTCAATTCGGCAGTCTCATCCATATCATCWTGGCATTTCGTAATTCTTTATGACTGGGAACAAAGATATGCGTCTGTTGGAAACAGATACCGTTAAAAAAAAAAGTAGGGGCATGGATCAGAAAACCAGTCAGTATCTGGTGTGACCACCATTTGCCTCATGCAGCGCGACACCTTCACATATAGTTGATTGTGGATTCTGGAATTGTGGCCTGTCTCACTCCTCTTCAATAGCTGTGCGAGGTTGCTGGATATCGGCGGAAACTGGATCCTGCTGTCGTACACGTCGATCCAGAGCATCCCAAACATGGTCAATGGGTGACATGTCTGGAAAGTATGCCGGCCATGGAAAAACTGTGAAATGTTCATCTTCCTGGAATTGTGTACAGATCCTTGCGTTATTATTATGCTGAAACATGAGGTGATGGCACGACAATGGGCCTCAGGATCTCGTTACGGTATCTCTGTGCCTTCAAATTGCCTGTCCATACCATAACCCAACCACCACCATGGGGCACTCTGTTCACAACTTTGACATCAGCAAACCACTTGCTCACACAACGCCTTACACGCTGTCTGCCATCTGCCCGGGATTCATCCGTGAAGAGCACAGTGTGCCAGTGACCATCGAAGATGAGCATTTGCACACTGAAGTGAGTTACGACGCTAAGCTGCAGTCAGGTCAAGACCCTGGTGAGGACGGCGAGCACACAGATGAGCTTCCCTGAGACGGTTTCTGAGACGGTGGCTGGTCTTAGACGATCCCACAGGTGAAGATTACGGATGTGGCTTCCCGGGTGGCGCAGTGGTTGGCCCAGCGTCGTCCGGGTTAGGGAGGGTTTGGCCGGCAGGGATATCCTTGTCTCATRGCGCACTAGCTACTCCTGTGGCGGGCCGGGCGCAGTGCACACTGACCAGGTCGCCAGGTGTACGGTGTTTCCTCCGACACATTGGTGCGGCTGGCTTCCGGGTTGGATGTGCATTGTGTCAAGAAGCAGTGCGGCTTGGTTGGGTTGTGTTTCGGAGGATGTATGGCTCTCGACCTTCGCCTCTCCCGTGTCTGTACGGAAGTTGCAGCGATGAGACCAGACTGTAACTACTACCAATTGGTGAGAATAAAGGGGGTGAAAAAAAGAAAAGAAGAAGCCGGATGTGGAGGTCCTGGGCTGGTGTGTCTACATGTGGTCTGCGGTTGTGAGGGTGGTTGGACGTCCTGCCAAAATTCTCAAAAACGACGTTGGAGGCGGCTTATGGTAGAGAAAATAACATGTAATTMTCTGACAACAGCTCTGGTGGACATTCCCGCAGTCAGCATGTCAAATGCACTGACCCTCAAAACTTTAGACATATGTGGCATTGTGTTGTGTGACAAAACTGCACATTTTAGAGTGACCTTTTATTGTCCCCAGCACAATGTGCACCCATGTAATGATCATGCTGTTTAATAAGCTTCTTGATATGCCACACCTATCAGGTTGGATGGATTATCTTGGCAAAGGATAAATGCTCCCTAACGGGGATGTAAACAAATTTGTCCACAAAATTTGTGAGAAATAAGCTTTTTGTGCATATGGAAAATTTCTGYGATTATTTATTTCAGCTCATGAAACACTTTACATATTGTGTTTATGTTTTTGTTCAGTGTACATACATACTGATAGATTGAACAGATACTGTACATCGAAAGTGTTGACATAACCACAACCAACAATACAGAAGGAAACATTTTTGACTGAGGATTTCCCTCCTCCCTTCCTCTAGGCCATTGGTCAAGCTGAGCTGTCAATCGTGTCTGTTAGCAGGAAGTGGGTAACAGTCCCTCGTTTCTCCAGCTGGGAGAATGAAAAAGCAACACTGACAGAGTCCAGGGAACAGCACATCAATAACACAGCTAAACACACAGAAACAGACCAACTCAACACACACACGCATACAAGCACACACACACACACACATCATTTATGTTTGTTTGTGTCTTGGTTGTAAGGTCCCCTCAGGCAGGTTACGCACATCTGTGAGGCAGGGAGAGAGAGAGATAATGGAAGAAAGACGTTAAACAAGAGAAGAAAGAGAGGAACAAGAGGTGTACAACTCTCCCTAAAATCTCAAACACCAGAGCAAAGGTTAGAGATAGAACTATAAAAGTAAAGTAGAATGGTTGGAGAGGAGAGGAGAGGAGGGTGCAGAAGGAGGAGAGAGTGGTACTGGTGGTACTGCATGATTCAGAGGTCTCCCTTCTCTTTGAAAGTTTGTGTGAGGCAACTCAACAGAATGACAGGCAGTTTTTTCCACTCTGCTGCTCGTCGGAGTGAACTGTAAACTAAAGATGACATACTCTCATTAGTTGGGCCGTCGTGGCAACTCAAGGCCATTTAGTGTACCCAGAATCCCATTGTTTAATTGTGGGGGTCATGTCAAAGGTCAACCAAAATATTGATTAACTTTTTAAGGGGTGAGTGTGGAGGGGGTAAGGGGGAGCACTGAGGCTTGACACAACAGGGGGGTCAGTCAAGGTCAGAGGTCAGAGGTGAGAAGGACACAAACACAGCTGTACACATAGAACACAGATCTGATTGTGTGTCAGATTATCAAGCTATGGATTTTTATCTCACTTTTAGGGACACTTATTGTAGTGGGATAGTGGCACTTTGTGGAGAACCACTGTTCCAGACTGTGATTTCAGACAAACACACATAACAGGGTTACCATAGCAGGATAGACTCGCCGACATAGCAACACACATGTGCAAGCAGCATACAATCAACGAGTATGAATAAGCATCCAAATGAATAATTCCAAAGTGATATTGAGATGAAATACCCAGACTTGACTCATGTTTAAAAGTTCAATGTTAATACTTCAGAAATTAGAATGGGACCAATGACGGACGTCTATGGAGACTTCTCTGGAGAACTCAGTCCTAACAACAAAGCACATTATGTTATGGTACAGAAATTCACAGGTATTTACTCATAGAAAGTACATGGTAAATGGTCATAGTTATGCTATAATAACCGATGAACACCTAGTCTGAAGTCGAGCCAAGCACTGCTCCTCTATGCGGCCTAATGTATGGCAGCCATGATGTCACATCAATGAGATGGCATGCAACAATAACCAAGTAAGGGGATTACAGTGTTTGGATGAATCACTGACGTGGATTATTCTCTTAAAGAGGACTGAAGGAGGTCAGGGGCCAGACACACACAGACTGGTACTGTGGTGTGAAGACAGGCAGGGAACTTCATGTGCTTTGCTGTGTGTGTGTGTGTGTGTGTGTGTGTGTGTGTGTGTGTGTGTGTGTGTGTGTGTGTGTGTGTGTGTGTGTGTGTGTGTGTGTGTGTGTGTGTGCGTGCGTGTGTGTGTGCGCGAGAGAGAGAGCCTCCTGTGATGCTCAGTGGTCAGAATAAGTCATCAAAGGTCTGAGTGCATGTTAGGCAGAGATAGGTTAGTGTGTTCTCTCAAAAACACAATCAGTTATTATTGTTCTTCATTGATCTATAAACACACTCTACTACTCCTCGAATGTCTTCCAATCCAAGAGAAGCACAGCGACCCAAAACAGACAGAGATGAGCCGCCGAGACCACGCCCCCACTTAACAGCATTCTTCAGAGACGCGAAATCTGAAATAATACCCTCAATATTTATGCACGTGCTCCTGTCGCGGACCCGGTCCAATGGGATAGATTAACTGAGTTAGTAAAATGTTTTTTTTCTTGTGCAAAGCAGAAACATCTCCGTTAGTCCCACAGTTTAAATCGTTCTAATGAGTTCTAGAGCTATTTTGCTGAACCTGGTGAAGCTTTTGGAGGATATTACTTTAAGATATGAGTCACACTCCCTCAAATTTGTCC
>NC_036844.1:5188097-5247825 GCF_002910315.2 Salvelinus sp. IW2-2015 | reverse complement strand
CTCTCGACCTTCGCTCTTCCCGTGTTCTGTACGGAAGTTGCAGCGATGAGACCAGACTGTAACTACTACCAATTGGTGAGAATAAAGCGGGGTGAAAAAAAAGAAAAGAAGAAGCCGGGATGTGGAGGTCCTGGGCTGGTGTGTCTACATTGTGGTCTGCGGTTGTGAGGGTGGGTTGGACGTCCTGCCAAAATTCTCAAAAAACGACGTTGGAGGCGGCTTATGGTAGAGAAAATAACATGTAATTTTCTGACAACAGCTCTGGTGGACATTCCCGCAGTCAGCATGTCAAATGCACTGACCCTCAAAACTTTAGACATATGTGGGCATTGTGTTGTGTTGACAAAACTGCACATTTTAGAGTGACCTTTTATTGTCCCCAGCACAATGTGCACCCATGTAATGATCATGCTGTTTAATAAGCTTCTTGATATGCCACACCTATCAGGTTGGATGGATTATCTTGGCAAAGGATAAATGCTCCCTAACGGGGATGTAAACAAATTTGTCCACAAAATTTGTGAGAAATAAGCTTTTTGTGCATATGGAAAATTTCTGAGATTATTTATTTCAGCTCATGAAAACACTTTACATATTGTGTTTATGTTTTTTGTTCAGTGTACATACATACTGATAGATGAACAGATACTGTACATCGAAAGTGTTGACATAACCACAACCAACAATACAGAAGGAAACATTTTTGACTGAGGATTTCCCTCCTCCCTCCTCCTCTAGGCCATTGGTCAAGCTGCGAGCTGTCAATCGTGTCTGTTAGCAGGAAGTGGGAGTAACATCGCTTGTTTCTCCAGCGGAGAATGAAAAAGCAACACTGACAGAGTCCAGGGAACAGCACATCAATAACACAGCTTAAACACACAAAAACAGACCAAACTCAACACACATGCAGACACATGCACACACACACACACACACACACACACACACACACACACACACACACACACACACACCACACACACACACACACACACACACACACACACACACACACACACACACACACACACACACAACACACACACACACACACACACACAGAAAGCCACACACACACACATAGAGGCACGCACACATGCAGGCACATACACGCCATTTATATTTGTTTGTGTCTTGGTTGTAAGGTCCCCTCAGGCAGGTTACACACATCTGGGAGGCAGGGAGAGAGAGAATGGAAGTAAGACTTTAAACTTCCTGAAGATCAGTCTCTACCATGTAGAGCAATGGTTAGAGATAGGGAACTAGAGTGGTACAGAAGGAGGGTTTGAAAGGAGAGGAAGAGATGAAGGGAGAGGAGAAAAGGGAGGAGGAGGAGATTAAGATGAAGAGTTGTGGGGAGGAGGGGTGTGTGATGTTGTGGAGGTGAATGTCATCGGAAGGCCCTGGCTGTACTGACGGATTCTGAGGACTCCCCTCTCTTTGAAAGTTTGCGTGAGCCAACTCACGGAACGGCGGGCAGTTTTTTACACTCCGCTGCTCGCCGGACTGAACTGTAAACTAAAGATGACGTGCTCTCATTAGTCGGGCCTCCATGGCAACCCATGTCCATTTAGTGTACCCAGAATAGCATTGTTTAATTGTCYGGGTCATGTCAAAGGTCAACCAAAATATTGATTACCTTTTTTAGGGGGAGCACTGAAGCTCYATGCTACAGGACGCTACAAGGGCATAGGTGAGAGGGACACAAACCCAGCTGTACATAAAGAGCACACAGGCCTGATTGTGTCAGACTATCTAGCAAAGGACTTTTGTCTCACTTTTCTGGACACTTATTGAAGTTGGATAGTGGCACTGTGACTCTGACTGTTGAGCTGTGGAGAACCACTGTTCCTAACTGTGATTTCAGACCCACCACAGGGTTAACATAACAGGATAGACTCACAGACATGGCGACAGAACTGTGCACGCTGCATACAAAGACCAAGTGTCTTAATAAGTGACCAAATTAAAGGCCCACAAGACTGGAAATTCACTTTTTTTCAACTGAAAGACGATGCCCGGAGCTTACCCATAATGTTGCACAACGATTGAAGTCAATAAGTCGTTGTTTTGGTGGGAAATTTGACTTGCCTTATGATAGGACGCAGAGCAGGTGGGAAACGTGTGGTGGGACAGCATTTGCCTCACTACATTTCTCTTTCAAAGCAGCAGCACCGACCGGGCCAGTAACTCCTCAGTGCATTTTTTGCTATCGAGTTCAACATTTACCTTCTCTGTCACAGTCTACCATGAAAACAATTGAAGACTGCATGCAGAAAAGTTTAGCTATTTGTATTTGAGCAATAGATGGGTTAGCTGATAATGTCATGAAAACGATGCGCTTCACTTCAGTGGGGCAGAAGTATGTGCGTTGTTGTGATTCTGGATGACCAGATAGCTACCAACACTGACAAGAAACTGCCATGTGGGGAATCGTGAGTGACTTGTTTCAGCTAGTCTTGTTTTTAAGGTGTTTTSACTGATCTCATGTCAATGCTAATATGGCAAGAAATCACTAGCTAGCTAACCAACAACTGTAAACGATGTATTTGAGAGACAACAACTGCTCATTGTGCAAATGTATTTATGCTTTCAAAACACATTGGAGACTAATATAGTTTACATGTTGTCAACAATCTAAGCCAACCCCTTCTGTGTTGCCCCATAGTTGTGCCCTTTTCGGTTTTGTTGTTATGATTGGCCATTCATTCAAGCAACACTAGGCTTCTGCGAGTCACAATATCTCGAGCAGTAGGCCTACAGAAGTTGATAAGCTATGTTCACACATCACATGCGAGCTGACCTGAGAAAAAAGAAGCGCCCATCAATATAGTCCCTGAGCTTATTATTTTAGGGAAAGTCATTTACAAAAGTAAACCTTGAATAGTAAACATACTAGCAATATACTGGCTACTGTTGATAGTCTGCAAAAAGAAAGCTACAAAAAAGACACTTTGTCTTAGCTAGCCTGCTGTAGCCAGGTTGATATCTCTTGAACGCAATTATCTTAAAGAGGTAGCATCCTATTTTGAGACGACAAACAATCTTCTCAAAATGACATACTTTGGAAACAAAAAAGAATGCAATTAATACAATGCAATCCTAAGGAATAGACTAATGACGTACATTGCTAAATGATATTACACAGCTTTTTAATACATATCATAATAACCAAATGCAGCCTATTAATGGCTGTAGATAGAGAGAAAGCATTCCAACCTGTAGGCCCTGCATGACCCTCATGACCCCAAACTGTTGGGGCCAGTAGAAATTCGGTTCAGGCCYGTACKATTTTGGCCAACTTGGCCCAGRCGGGCCAGTGAGAAAAAAGTGAATGTTCGACCCTGTCATAGCCTATGAATAGGAGTTTCCAGAGTTTTACCTGACCAGGTCATGAGATCAGGAAAAACTCCAGGCCCTAAAAAAGACACCTATGAATTTTTAAGCACCACTTTGGAACCTGTGGTGCCACTTTTATGTTCAGGACTTATTTGAATGTTACCACCCACCAGCAAGGCATTGTTAATTAATTATTAATCAGAAACACCTTCAAAGTTCTTCCACTTCATGAATCCTGACTGAGCCAAACAGCTGTTGGCCATAGCCTACACGTGGCCACCTGAGCCACGGAACACTTTTTTTTACCAGGAAATGTACATACTCCATTGGATAATTTGTCAATTTTAGCTTCTACACGCTTCACTGTTTTGATTGGTGCAGCTAAATCACAAGTGTCTATCCTATAATGAACAGGCACCAATGAAAGAAAATTCAAGGAACTTGTTTATCAATTTTGTTGTGCTGTTGTTACGTTTGTATTGGCAGTGGTGTAAAGTACTGAAGTAAATTTACTMTATAGTACACCGTAAGTCGTTTTTGGGGGGGTATCTATACTTTACTTTACTATTTACCTATTTTTTTTTTTTACAACTTTTACTTTTTCTTCGCTACATTCCTAAAGAAAAATAATGTACTTTTACCTTATACATTTTCTCTGACACCCAAAAGTACTTCGTTTTGAATGCTAAGCAAGACAGGAAAATTATCCAATTCACCCACTTCAAGAGAACATCCCGACTACCACTGATCTGGCGGACTCACTAACACTCACTTTACTTTTGATACTTAAGTATATTTTAGCAATTACATTTACGTTTGATACTTAAGTTTATTTCAAACCAAATACTTTTAGATATTTACTCAAGTAGTATTTTACTGGGAGACTTTTACGTGAGTCATTGACAATTGGGTACTTTTCCCACCACTGTATATTGGTGTTTCGTGCTCAAAGCACTCATGGAGGGGATTGTTACATATCGTTTGCGACGTGCATCATAAGTAAAGTAATTGTAGCTATAATTTAACTTCCTTTGTGAGAACCATGAGCTCGAGCTGACTTGGCTTTGCTGTAACTTYGCGGAAGACCGCAAGCAGCCTACCTACCAAAGCTTGCGTCGTGTCCGTCACAGAGTAGAAAAACGAATGTCTCTTATAGAAGATGCCAAAACGTTGGAAATAACAATAGATGGCGAAGTCAAAGATACTGGCTTCCATCTGTGGCGAAGTTTTCCCTATTATGCTAATGACAAATTCAGCTTCAGAACCAGCCTTGCTAGCTAAATTAGCTAATCTTTTGAATATGGTGTAGTTAATGTTTAAAAAAAAAAGTGCAACTCAATATTAGGAAGGTGTTCCTGATGTGTTGTACACTCAGTGCATTTATAAATGCCTCATGAGTTTAGTTCTACTGTTGTACCCCATCACAACCCAAAGTATAAACTTGTTTCACTCCATTGTTTTTAAACAATGAACATGTAAACAAACACTGTGTAACCTCAAAACATGGTTAAAATTATGATTTTGATCTCATGGATGGTCAGTCCTTGCATCGATAGCTTGGTCTATGAATTTGAGACTGGTTACATTTCTCCAGCCCCTTCCCTCAGCTGTTTACCAAAATAGCTGGCGGGGTGTCCACTTTGTTATTGTTTGAACTGCAGATTGCCCCTTTAAGAAAACGATCAGTTCTGCCTTCTTATTGTTCTTTACTGAACTATAAACACACCCCATCACACCCCGACTTTCTATTCAATCCAAACGAAGTTTGGCGACCCAAAACTGACAGTGGAAAAACTTGGCAACGGAAAGATGAGCCGAGACCACCCCTCCACTTTACAGCATTCTTCAGAGACAGCGAAATCTGAAAATAATACCCTTKATATTTATGCACGTGCTCCTGTCGCGACCCCTGTCCAGTGGGATAGATTCACTGAATATCTCTGTTTTCTTTTCTCGTGCAAAGCAGAAACATATCCGTTAGTGCCACAGTTTAAATCGTCCTAATGAAGGTTCTTGAGCTACTTCTCAGAACACCGGTGAAAGCTGTTGGAGGATATTAGCCTACTCTGAGCACTCCTCAACTTGTTGCGTTATTGTGTCCGTGACGGTTAGCATAATCCCTGTGCTTCTCACGACTTTCTTTGAAGTCTTCTTAAATTGAAGGAATTAATGTTAAATTAAAAATTAAAAAACGAAATGATGATGAAAATGTAAAATGGAAAGGTTGGAGCTGCAATTTGGGATTAGAAATAGGCTACAATAATAATTGACAGGCTAATGAATAGCTTTGGCTGTTAATAGCGTATAAAAGTTCCTTCAAAAATATGACAATTATATATTTATATTTATGACATTTTCCCATAGGTTATTTGAAAAAGTTWGTAACGAATTCCATTTCGATTTCACAATGCATTTCCATGGCCCAGGAATAATAACTAGTCAGTTGTTTGAGTTATCACTTTAGGTAAGACCAGGGGAAACGTAATCAAACATCTGTATTTAGTCTCGAATTAATGATCTAAACGTGTGTGCTCTTCTGGGAAACGGCGACTGAGGTTAGCGAGATGGATTTAAGTACACAAAACAAAAACAAAGTTGTCACTTTATGCCCCGGGTGCATTTCTAATGTCACCAACTAACGCGCGCGCCTAATGACTATTCACTACGGGTGTCAAGATACGTTTATGTTGTCATTAAATTAGACTAAACACAGAAAGAAACATTTCACTGGCTTAATTTAGCTGGACCACAGGAAGAGTAGCTGCAGCAGCTAATGGGGATCCATCATAAATACCAATACAAATACCTTATCTTCTCAGCTGAATATAAAAATATATTACGCAGCACATAGTCAGTCGTCTGTTAACTCAAGACTGGAGTGAGTGGACCATATAAATCTTGGGAATTTTTCTTCTTGTAAAGTTTAGCAAATCACTCGTGTGTGTAGCACCAGTTGGGGTCCCATGGGGAAACATGGAAACTTCTCCTTATTTTGCCATAGGGCTATATCCAACTATACGGTAAACCCCAAATGTGCTGTCATTACTCAAAACGTTTGAGGAAACCCGTTGCACTTAATATATATATGTGTGTAAGTACAGTTACTTAAAGTGAATTTGTAGTCATTACTCAAACCGACAGTCACTAGGGGTCCACATTTGWGTTGTATCAGCTTGAAAATGTTGAGTAACACCCCCACTAAGCAACGGCTCTGATATAATTTCCCAGTGTGCTTTGCCTTGTAGAGTTACCACCCATGACTGCATTTGTTAGTGACAGAGACATGTTTGTTAAATTTTCKATTTTCAGTCCTGTGGCCTTCACCAAAGGAGTTCCTAGGTGAATATTATCATAATTCAACTCTTTATGACACAACATATCTCAAAAAGCCTAGCTCTCTCATTTTTAGGCCTAGCTTTAACCTAATACAGTGGCTTGAAACTAATGTTTTACATGCGACATCATAACTGCAAGTATGGTTGCAATATTTCAGTAAATTTCTGGGGAAGAAAATCCAATCAGGATTTCTGAAAAATCTGGGAAATTTACCCAGATTACCCAAATTTATGCAACCCTACCGGCAAGTCTCATTATGTTGGCTTGCAATGTGATGTGTAATTCCTATTGGAATCATGCCAGAGTTAGGATATCCAACAGTTGGATTTTTTATTCACCTACATTCATAATAACTACCAGGGTTAGGAAAAGTGTGTGAAGACTACCTAAGCCAATTAAACTGGAACAACCATTTCAGTAATGGGTGCAAAATATCTAAATGAGTGGATAAGTTTAGAAAATGTATGTTATTTATCTTTGTGTAGCATAAGATGAATCAATGAATCACTCAATGTACATGCAAAAACACAGATTTTAAAAAACAATTTTAAAAAATCAAACTGCAGTAGAGCTTGCTCGAAAAAAAGTAATAAAAAAAATAATAACTTAACAGATTTTTTTTTGTGACTTCTCGTTTTGTTTTGAGTCAGTACCACATAAACATTTGAAGTAATAATGACTTTTCATTTACTATGAGTTCAACTTACTAGAAGTAGCCTATTTTAGTAAAAAATGCCTTGAGGTGTACAGTGTTACATGTCAAAAGGGGATCGCGCTATATAGTCAGTAAAACAACTGGGATTATATTTGAAGACGAGTARATTTATAATGTTGCCAATGAATTGATGAAGGTTGGTCAAGAAGCTATACATTTGTATGATGCCCATGTGAGGTCAAGCCAGCGGCCATCTGGCTCTCTGCGTTGTGCGGGGCAAGCAGAGGAGTGGCAATGGAACTATGGCGCACAAGCATGGTGATGGTGAGAGGAGGAGCGCGCGCGCATGTGGCACTCAGATGAGCGAGACAGGTATACGAGGCCGCGAGGCTGATGCTGCTGCCCTCAGAGGAACGTGCGAATAGTAAACAAATGGGCTATTTAATATATTCAAAATGGACTCTTCACAGGACAGCTCCCATCCCAGGTAAATACACAATTAACTCACTCCGCATTAGGGGCACTATGGTGACGGCAAATTAATTATTGAACTCTCACATCTGTTCACCATTACGCATTATGCACAGGCGCTTCCCTTCCTTCAGCCTAGTTCTGGCCGGGTCTCCCCTTTATGTCGTTAAGCAGGCTTTGATGTGTTTGGCTTGAAATGATTGAATAGCCTAACAATGSCTGAGTGGAAAGAAACAATGCGTTGCGTGCATTCAGGGTTTGTCCAGAGAACGTTGTAATTTAATAATTTGACACAAAATCCACCCATGTAGAGACGCACTACGCTTAATATGTTGCTGCACACATTTTCATAGCCTATACGACATGTCATGATTCTACTCTGGTTTCAAAACCATAACTGGGCCAAATTTTATTTCTGTACCACTGCATAATAAAATATTAATGTCTAACAGTCATGTTGATGAAAAGTCTCTTTAAAAATGAATGGTTTGTTTTCCCACGAATTGCTGTGTGTTATGTTGAGCACAACATGCGGAGAGGGGTGGTCTCGTTGTGGGAGGTGCCGCTGACTGATGAAAGAAGACGAGTCTGTTTTGCCTAAAGCCAAGGGAATTCTTTCCCCTTTTTTTCTTTCTCCCTGGACACTGAAGACTGAACGAGTATGCCTCTGGTTCACTTTGCACCATTCAGGATGTGCGTCTCACATCTTTGCGTCGGATCAAAGGTGGGACGGGATTGTTTTTCCGACAACAAAGCCAAACAGTATCTCATGTGAACGGGACGCACCCAGGGCGGCACGCGATTTTGAGTCATGTTTAAATCAATGTCTGCTCGCATACTTTCCTAGAATATAGGTTAAACGTGTCCTTCAATACTGAGATAAAACCCACATGCCTAAAATGTCATGGATTAAAAATAATCAGAAGGGAATTAATCACCGTTCTTAAAATATTAGTATGCCTATTGTTTAATATTTCGTTGACTGCCTCAATTAATACACGTTTTACAACCAAGAAGATAACATAATATTATTTTTGATACATTAGGCTAATAATTAATAATTGAGCATAAACTCACTTTTTTTTTATTAACCTGCTAATATGTAAATACATATTTCAAATACCAGGGGTGTCTCTGTCTGATTTATGCATGTGCTTTTGGCTATAAATGATCTAGCATTTACTATCACTTAGCCAGCATACAGAACTTTAACTTGAAAGTTTTCGTGTTACTCCAGGCTGACGTGAAAAGGCAAACCTGCCTTGTGATGGAGCTTAACTTCTAAACCATGACGAACTTTCCTAACCCATACATCTTTGGTGCTGGCTTCCGTGGAGAATCTGACGCCATCTTTCTGACWCCAATACTCCAGAGTATAGCCTAGCCTACCTCTGACTGGTTACTAATGGGCCAGTAAGACATCACGAGTGCCTATAAATAACCTGCAGCTATCGCTGTCACAGCTRGAATAACTCAAAGCAAGGGTGTACAGAGACTTTGATCAAATAATGCACAATTCAGATTTTAGAATATGAAAATGTATATTTTGTAATAAATGGGAATTAGTATGAGTCATTTATATAATTATGATTTGAGTAGGACTATTTTTTACTTTTTAGGTCTTTATGCAATTCTTAAGTTTGAACTTTGCTGGTATTATTGTAATTGTATTATAACARAGCCGATCCTATTATTCACATGAATTAGTGTGGTTAAAACTATTGCCAGAAATTGTTCAAAAATAGCTGCGGCACTCAATAACTTTAMAGCTTATAAACAAAACAACTGCAATCAATTTGAAATAAAACACATTCGCCTCTGTTGGTTTAGAGATTTCTATTTTTTTTTWGTTGGAAAAGTTGGACATGTGATTAAATATTCGTTTTATCTCGCCAAATATGAAACGAAAACGTTCTCGGTACAGTGAACAGAAGTTGTGTTCCCCTTGCATTCCCATCCCATGCTTTTGGAATGTGCTGTTTGCAATGAACTCCGTTGATGAATTTCAAATGTATAGTTTAGAAAATATGGATCCTCTTGTGTTGTTAATATGATGTAAACAAAAAAAAGAACAAAGAAGAACAAGAAAAAAGACACAATATCACGTGTCAATGTGGACTTTATATCAAACAAAATTATATTTCTCATGACAATTTTACACTTGATGGTGTTAGGCTATAATCCATTCGTCATACAATCCTTATACTGTAAATGATAAAGTTCAGTGTGTGTGTTTTGGTTTTATTATATCCTTGTGGCAACCAGAGGTCCTCACAAGGTTAGTAAAGCAAGGAAAATTCGGATACATGGGGACATTTCACTGGTCCCCACAAGGAAAAAAAATCTGTTTTAAGCTTAGGTTTAGGCTTATGTTTAGGATTAGAATTAGGGTTAGAATTGGGGTTAGGAGTTAGGTTTCTGGTCAGGGTTAGAGGTTTCCAGTTAAGGGTTACAGTTAGGGGTTAGGGGAAATAGGATTATAAATGGGAATCAAGTGTTTGGTCCCCACAACGATA
The DNA here is from genome assembly GCF_002910315.2 of Salvelinus sp. IW2-2015. Taxonomy (NCBI): domain Eukaryota; kingdom Metazoa; phylum Chordata; class Actinopteri; order Salmoniformes; family Salmonidae; genus Salvelinus; species Salvelinus sp. IW2-2015. The sequence continues at coordinate 5,237,508 of NC_036844.1, read as the reverse complement.
GTAAAACAAATGTGTGTGTGTGTGTGTGTGTGTGTGAGAGAGAGGGAGTGGATTTTGTTGAAGGTCATTTTTTCCTCATAATTGACTGGTCAAGTTATAGCTGACGATTTTGTGTGTAGGCCCAAAATMTAGAACCACGGAGAGTTACCGCAAGACGCAAAGAAAACGGGTCTGCCTCCACTGTTCCATCACCATTTCAACTTCAACATCATCAAATCACCTATGCTTAGTCTAATACAGTGACAACTAAAAGATAGCAAAAACATTTTAGTCCAATCAAAGTAAGCTAATATGATGTGGCTGTCCATGGTWCTGATTTGTGTTGGTGTGTGTGTCTGTGCGTACAAGTAGAAAAACATGTTGACTCYTCTTACTTGTAGAGAAACGCCAGTGCTACCCTCCTCTCTTTCATGTCGACAAAACGGTCTATGACTCCATCATACAGTACTCTTTTAGTTGTTGTTATAGGCTACCTGGCTAAAATYCTTGTTCACTAGCTTAACTTCCTTTCATGGGCAACGATGAYCCAGKTAGTTAACATTAGCCTACTGCATCTAGCTACATATTGAACTTCCATCCTCTCAGGCCAGGGTCACAATATATGAATTTATGGTTGGATCAGAATTGCTGTTATAATTTGGCCAGTATGGAGAATTAAGTAAAACAGCAAGTCCAAATCCCTATCTCCAGCCATAGCTAATTTAGGAAAGGGCCAATTTTAGCTAGCTAGCCACTGGAGYACAAAACACAACAAGATGCAAGTTTTCTGTCAATTACATTTTGCACTCACTATGATGTGATTGGTGGGAAGCCAAACTGGCTTCCCTTGACACTTTTTTTTGGTGTGCCACAACCATTCACAGTTGAGCTCACTCAGTTTAGCTCAATGCTGATTGGCTATTATTTATACTTTATTTATCAAGGGAGGCTAAATGCTCACTTTCTTCCCTTGCGTTCAATACTACGGGCAGCAACAATGTCATACTCTTTTTGACCAGACAGCATTAGATAGATAGGCTACACATCCAGAAACAGAGGGGCGTTGTTTCGCTTTCTCCAGTGAGATACATTCAGCCTCTTGCGAATTGAAGGAAAATTATGAAACACAGAGAGACGAAAGATCAATTATTTTATGTTTTTTCCTTTTTTTCTTGGTAAMTTTTTTTGGGGAAGCCTGGCTTCTCTTGGCACCCATGAATACGCATCACTGGTTCCAAGCCTCTGCCAATAACAGGTAGATTTCAGTTTTCCCCTCAACACTCCCAGACAGTCCTAGCWAAATTCGTTTTMGAGAAATTGCTKTTTGCTAAGAAGCTATTTCAGTTTCTGTTTGACATTTTTCTTAGGGGAAAGGAACGCCTGCATGCAGCCTGAATTTGCCAACCATTACCCAGTCAAATGACAAATAGGGGGTGCTTATACGGTAACGTGTACAAGTGGTAGGTGTSAAATTGAAACGTAGCAACCTTTCAATTACTCGCACAACGCGCTACCTGCCACTGTCTAAATATACTGCAGCAAACAGTTGGCAAACARGAAAAAGCTTGAGTGATTTACGCACAAGATGCCACGTTCCCAAAGCCCGAATAAGGCCTACCATAAAACTGCACACAGAGGGACCCTAGGCCCGTTCCAAACCTTATATTACATCCACTTAGCCTAATTAACAATAGGCAAAGGTTGGGGTTGGAATAAGTAACTTATTGCTTCTCCAAAAACMATTTTCTTTCATAATTACTTCTTTGTCACCCAAAGTGAGATTTAAAAGCTTAACGTTTTGATCAGCTCGAGCTCACCAGAATAGTRTCCCCTCGCAGATGTTTCAGTACAAATACGATCAGCATAGGGTTTGGCAAAATGACACACCATAAGCAAAATTGCCACGGGGTTGGGGGGACACGTTCTTTTACTTTCCGGGCATTTCTTTCAGTCCCACAAAAAACCGCAACAAAGCACTTATGCAAAGTCCTCACTGTCACTCAGGAACGTATTCCAGTGTCTGTCTGCCTGCCTGACAGCTGAAAATCTTTGGCAGTATGTGTGTGTAGGCTACCTGCGCCTCCCCCTCCCTCCAAAGCATGCATAGTCTACTGTAATTAGGGAGAGAGATTTTAATTCGAGAACAGAGGATAATTTTTTTTCAATGCTAGTTAAGAATACAAACAGTGGAGCGCGAKAAAAAAAAWATGGTTCTGTTCAGAACGAAACGATTGGAAAATAATTTCCAATGGTGCATATATAGGAAATTAGTTTTAAAACTCCAACATGTTCTCCCAGCRTCATGGCAAAATGTGTAGAATAGCAAGAAAGGTGCTTTAACACTGCATCATTTTCTCTCATCTTCATCAAGAGTTTGGGACTATAAGATTATATCTGAATTTGTCAAAATTGAGTGATTGACATAGGCGTTTTCTTGTTTAATGTTCTATACGGGTRCTCTAMMGTAGSGWTTCCAAAACTCAGTCCTGGGGTGTCAAACTCATTTCACAGGACTCCGCATAGGTCCGTATTGACATGATTGGTTGACCGTAGGTGGAGGGTGGTACATCCTGTATAAACAAAAACTCACTTCCTTGACAACAAACATGGAAAACATTGACGAAAGTATATCAGAACAAGTTCACAAATAAAAAAAAACGTCGTTATGATACCTCGTGTAGGGATTTCAGAGACACAAAAAATTGTTTGAACTCCTGGAAAGAGATCGGGGAAGTAAAGGGGATAGATGCGGTGAAGGGTCAATGGAATACAGACTGGGGAATAGAAGGACGCTGGATTGGTGCWCATTCAACAAATATGATCTAACAAAGTGGATATTTGTCAAATCCTTAATGATTGATGTATTGTAACAGGCCCACAATGTGGTTACAGCAATCAGATTTGGATATATTTGGCGGTTTTCGATGCATAACATTTAGCAGTTGTCCTTTTCCAGGTTTAGAAAAGGTGACTGCTAAATGCTAACTCCCATTCGTATAAACTGGTAGCWTAGCTAGCATACAGACATTGGTAGTGTCAAAGTAGTTTTTAACTGTAATGCAGTTGATTGATGACATGAACATGTATTGGGGTTGACATCCATACAAGAATTATGCTCCAATTTCTGCCTCAACATAGTGTGAAATACACACAGGGCCGGCATTATGGGCGGACTCTAGGGGGCCTGGCCCGCCCTACCGTACCTCCTTGCCCATCCAAATATTCAAATATTGATAATTTATTTGACCATGGCGCGAGCTGACAGAAAGACGCATCAATCTCAGTTAAAGCATCCGAGCGACCGAAACGGCGCCCCTCTGTCTCAGTATGTGTAGACTATGTATCTGATGCGGTCTGGAATACAGGAGGCTGCTGAGGGGAGAATGGCTCATAGTAATGTCCGAAAGGGAGCAAATGGAATGGCATCAAACTCTTGTAAAACATGTGTTTGATGTATTTGGTACCATTCCGCTCCGGTCATTAACACAAGCCCGTTCTCCCCAATTAAGGTGACACCAACCTCCTGTGGTCTGGACAGAAGGAGTATGGCATGTCATACCTTTTCTGTCCAGACAGCATCGGATACATGGGCTACATATAGGAAGATAGAGGGACGCTGTTTTGCTCACTAGTTTCAACAGAGAGGAAGGTGTGAAGCGAGAGGGCTCACTCTTGCCAAAATCTGTCCTGAATAAGCCCAATGCGTTTCTGTGGYGATAATGTGCAGACCTAAGCTTGTCGCCTGCATTCCCGCCTTTGGGACAACGATTCGCATTGTTAGGGCGTAGATATGAGCATCTCGTCGTTATATACAGATCTCGGGTTTCAGCCACTGGCGAATCAGAAACGAACGCATAGAGTCCCGGGTTGATTATCCCTTTTATACTATGGTTATAATTGAACATATTTGCTGCTGGAAATGTGTTAATTTTCCGGTAGAAATGAGTTCAACATCCAGTGAAGAAACTAGCAAGTTTGCTGTGGTAACCAAACAGTTCTGCATGCAGAGCAGAATTAGGCCGATACCTTCTAATTATGAAAATCCAGAAATGAGCCGTTAAATTCTACAACCACCTAAAAGGAAGTGATTCCCAAATCTTCCATAACAAAGCCATCACCTACAGAGAAATGAACCTGCAGAAGAGCCCTCTAAGCAAGCTGGTCCTGAGGCTCTGTTACAAACACAAAAACAGACCACACAGAAAGAATTTAAAAAAAAACAGAGCAAACTAGAGTGCTTAATTGGTCCTAAACAGAGAGTACACAGTGGCATAATAAATTACCACTGTGACTGACCCAAACTTAAGGAAAGCTTTGACTATGTACAGACTCAGTGAGCAAAGCCTTGCTATTGAGAAAGGCTGCCGTAGGCAAACCTGGCTCTCAAGAGAAGACAGGCTATGTGCACACTGTTCTCAAAATGAGGTGGAAACTGAGCTGCACTTACTGACCTGCCAAATGTATGGCCATATTAGAGACACATATTTCCCTCAGATTACACAGACCCACAAAGAATTAGAAAACAAATCCGAATTTGATAAACTCCCATATCTATTAATGAAATCCCACAGTGTGACATCACAGCAGCAAGATTTGACCTGTTTCCACAAGAAAAGGGCAACCAATGAAGAACAAACACTATTGTAAATACAACCTATATTTATGTTTATTTATTTTCCCTTTTGTACTATTTGCACATCATTACAACACTGTCTATAGACATAATATGACATTGGAAATGACTTTTGGAACTTTTGTGAGTGTAATGTTTACTGTCCATTTTTTTATTGTTTATTTCACTTTTGTTTCTTACCTATTTCACTTGCTTTGGCAATGTAAACATATGTTTCCCATGCCAATAAAGCCCCTTAAATTGAACTGAATTGAGTGAGCTAGCCATATTTGGTAGTATTTTTTTATTAAACTTTCACTTTCACTTAGCTAGCTGAAGCAGCTAGCTACTTTAGCCTACTGAAACACCCGGCCCAAACAGAGAGGGATGCTATGTTAGCTAGCTGACAATCTATCCAACACTGGAACTCTTCCAAGTCAAGGTAAGCTTTTGGTTTCATTAATTTATTGGCACCGTGGCCCACCGGTGTAACTGATAAACTGCTTTCTGAATACACATATAAACAATAGACTAAATGTAGGTACATTTTGCTGGGGGACAATGGGGAATTTCGGGATGGAGATGCTGGTGGGTAAACAGTGCAGCCTTTTCACTTCATGCCATCTTGGCTGAGCTCCTATGTCAAAGGTCTTTTTGTTTAGCCAGTTGCTTGTAATTAGCTGGATGGCTATAGAGATTATTCCTGAATCACTCTGAGTGGTGCGGTGCAGACCAATTTACTGAATGTGTATGACAGCTCCCCGAAGCGCAAGAAGTGTGAATGATCTGACTTCTGCGGAGGCCACCTCACAGTAAATGTTGTATGGCCACTGCAAATGTGGGATTGACCATGCAGAGCRTTTTATTCAGCCCTGTTCGGACACACTGCTTCTCTTCCAATCAGCTGTGCTGTCTATAGACAGCCACACTGTCTATTCGTGCCACTCCCCCACTAATTTAAGTCAGGGGCAGTAAGATACCACCCTTAGTGCTCTCCCTCATTCTCATTGGGTCAGAACACTGTCAATCTGTCTCAGATTGAAGAGGAGAAAATAGTGCGTTCATTCTGGGTTTTGGCTGCTCCATCGAGTTTAATCGATGTCCACACCCCCCCTGAAATCTAAATAGCATAATAAAAAAATCCCCATAAAAAATCTCAGTTTAAGCTAGAGATATGTTTTTTTGCCACCGCCAATGTCACATTTCCGCATCTGCGGTGAAAGGTGACAGAGCTAGAGCAGTGTTTGTCAGACTATGAGACACCACAACGGTCTACCCAAACAATTGTCTGTAGCTTCCAAATGGTTTGGCCTATAAAACTATTATGACACCCTATGCASGGTCACAACTTTGGTTTTAGAAGTGGAGGATTTTTTTTCTACCAAATTTGATTTCAGAACGCAGACTTCCGAGACAAGGCWAGCTAACAAGCACTGCATAGCGTGCTAGCCAGGTTCGCTAACTCACCGAAGCTGTCTGACTCCATCTCGGTGCATTCCGTTTTTGGGTCTCGAGCTAGACTCACTTGCGTATCGCACTTTTGTATGCCCACAGAGGGTGTCCTGGTTCCGGTTCTGATTAGCCAAATTAGGCTGGGCTACACAGTATGTTTTCGCCAACGCTTACACCTACTGGGGATGATGCCTTCTTTTATGGAAGTTGTTCTCATGCGGCTATTGTTGATGCAGCCCTTCCAGTAATGAGTGCTAGCCACTRACCTGGATGCATCTCACAACCTAAGCCGGTCGCTTCGGGTGTCCCTGTCAAGCCTATGAGCCATGGCCCAGTGGTGGGACACTCTGCTATTGGCTGAGTTTTATACCGCGAGGTGATCACGACATCCTTATGTTTCTACAGGAGTTTTTTGAGCAGTAGCAGGCATTGTCCATGCTAAAAGTTTACATGGTGTATCTGGTGCTCAAGCGCTWCCCCCCTGCTTCTGTCGGGCCAGCTTGTGCTTGTCAGAAGCGACAATATGTTAGCGGTCTTAACTAGCTTAACTTATCTTAACTAGCTCCCAATTGCTGGGGAGCAGTGCGCACATGCTCTTGCTTTGGGTGACGCCCGTATCCGGTTGCTTCAACAGAATTTTAACCAGGTAGCACCCTCTTTCTCAATAGAGGAGTTTACACCCCTGGCTGGTCTTCTAGGTGGTGGACATTTTGGGCAGGGCAGACGTAGATCTTTACGCATGGCGAGAAAACACCGTGTCATCTGTTTTTCTCGATAAGGGACCCTAGTGCCCCGTTGGGAGCAGAGGCTCTGGCYCACCAGTGGCAAACCCTCCTTTCCGTGCTTCCGCCAGTGGTTCTGATTCAGCCCACATTGGAGATTCTTGTGGCTCCCCGTTGACCCAGGCAGCCTTGGTTCACAGAGATCATTTGTCTTTTTAGGCAGGGACCCATGGTAAATCCCATTGCGCAGGGACCTGTTGTCCCAGGTGCACGATATGGTTTGGCAAGCAAGGCCGGAGATTTATTCCTATGGMCCTGGCTCCTGAGAGGGCCAATCTGATGGCTAGAGGTTTACCTCTGAATGTTATTGCTACCATTCAGTCTGCAAGGGCGCCCTCCGTGYGAGGGCTGTATTTGTAAAAGGGGCAAGTGTTTGAMCTCTGGTYSKAAGATAAAGGACTTGTTCCTTTTCAGTGCTCTGTGAGGGACATCCTTAAGTTCCTACAGGAGCTTTTTGAGCAGGAGTGGGCATTCTCCACATTAAAACTTCTTCACGATTYGTGTCCCTTCCACGGGACGGTTGAGCTAACGTAGGCTAATGCGATTAGCATGAGGTTGTAAGTAACAAGAACATTTCCCAGGACATGGACAGGACATAGACATGGCAGWAAGCTTAAATTCTTGTTAATTTAACTGCACTGTCCAACTTACAGTAGCTATTACAGTGAAAGAATAACATGCTATTGTTTGAGGAGAGTGCACAATTTTGAACATGAAAAGTTATTAATAAACAAATTAGGCACATTTGGGCAGTCTTGATACAACATTTCGAACAGAAATGCAATGGTTCATTGGATCAGTATAAAACTTTGCACATACACTGATTACATCTAGTGGGCAAAATCTAAATTGCACCTGGGCTGGAATAATACATTATGGCCTTTCTCTTGCATTTCAAAAATATAAAAGAACGGTTGTTTTTGTTTTATCTTTTACCAGATCTATTGTGTTATATTCTCCTACATTCCTTTCACATTTCCACAAACTTCAAAGTGTTTCCTTTCAAATGATATCAAGAATATGCATATCCTTGCTTTAGGGCCTGAGCTACAGGCAGTTAGATTTGGGTATGTCATTTTAGGCAATAAAAAAAAAAAAAGGGGGCGGCTCCTTAAGAGGTAAATGTCCTCTACCTCAGCATGTCATGTGGGAATTGACGGAGCCTCACTGGTGGCCCACCCCCTGGTTGTGCGCTTCCTGAAAGGTGTACCTCTTCTCAGATCGGTCTATAAACCTATTGCGCACACATGGGAGTTGCCGCTGGTTTTAGAGGCGATGTGTGTGGCCCCTTTGGAGCCTCTGGAGTCAGTGGATCTGAAGATCCTTTCCTACAAAATCTCCTTGCTCATGGCTTTGGCCTTGGCTAAACATGTTGGGGACCTCGTTATGCGATACTCAGTTCGCCCTGTGCGACTCTAAGGTGACGTTGCGTCCAAATGCGGCCTTCGCCCCGAAAGTCATGGCTATGGCCTACAAGTTGGATGTCGCTGCTTCCAGTGTAGCCCACAGGGTTCTTAAGGCTGGGACAGGGGAAGTCACTAGGCAGGGCGCCATGTGCGCAATGCCCAGACTGCCACATCTGGCGGGGTCAGGTTGGGGTGGTCTACCATGGGCCGTCTTCATTTAGTATCAATTGGGGTCAGCTTGGGGCATGATTATATTTCCCCATAGTATGTTCTACCGAAGTTGACTGACTAGGGAACGTAACTTTATGACTATAACTGTTCCATGAAGGAGGAAACGAGGTACATCACCTGTTTGGTGAAAACTACAAAACTTGAAAGTCAATGTCTGATCAACTTAGTTGATGATATCCTATGTAAATATTAATGTGCATCATTATAATAGTACTCAGTTTTCATATTTTGTGTCTTAATACATGCCTTGAAATACTTTCATTGATGGTGACTTATCCTTTTTATACTGTTTTCAAAATACCCCTCAAAAGAGGCCATAAAGTAACTTTTTTATATGTCCAGTAAATATTCATGTGCATCATTATAAAACAATTCAGTCTTCAAGTTTTGTGTCTTCTTAATATATGCCTTGAGATACCTTTTATTACTGATTGTGACAACTTATCCTTCCACTTATCCTTCCACGTATACTGTGTTTTCACAATACACCCCATATACCCTCAAAATACCCACCAAGAGAGGCATAGTAAGTCATGTCAAACTGTGTAGATTTGCAAGGAATGGGTTTTTAAAATGTCAACAAAGATTTCAGGGGAGGATCCCTGACCCCCAGTCTACTATTCTTCCCCTCCAATATCTACACCACAATTTCTCCCTTGTGACACACTAACCAATTATAGCCCATCCAGTGACATAAATAGCCAACGTCATAACATTCWTCTAATTATAGTTTTGAACTAACTAGATGATGTTAATAGCAGATGCCAGAATACTTTATTGGCCATATTTCTTAGCAAGTGCTCGATAAGTCCTAGCTAGTCCCACGGTGGAAACTCTGGAAAATTATAGTTTCCACATCCAGAAAAGCCACCTTCCACCAGTGATGACAGTGAATTTTGGAGAGAATAAGAAAGGGGAAATAATGAATAAATGGCCACATCATTATTATTGTTATTACTTAAAATAGTCAATTCAGACCAAATATTTGCCAACCTGCCAAACTAAGACATGGTTTCAGTTACTCTTATAAGCACTAAACTGTGTCAAAGAACCTCTGATCTGAGGGAGTTTTTTTTACCCTAACACGCCAGTGACGTTAAGTCTTGAAAATGTGAAACATTCTCTTTTTAAAAGCCATTTGTTCAGGGCAAACACCGCTTTTTTTATTAATGAACACGGGGTGAAATGTATTAAGTCGATGGATATGTTGTAGGACTGGGATATATACTGTGGAAGCCAAATTCTTCATCCCAGGAGACAGCTACCCCACCCTCCTCTCCACCCCAACGATATTTCACACAATGGAGTTAGGATAATATTGTTCTCCAGTCGCTGGCGTTCAAACTCAGACAAASTCTTAGCACCAGGAGTTCTCTAAATGCCACTTTGAAAAGAGGCTCGGTTTATTTTTTTACAGCAATAATCTACCCATAAACTCCCCTTTAGCTGTTTCATAACAAAACAAATACACATGGATGGGAAATTAATTGAGCTTCTATTGTCTATCCCTACATATCAAACAGAGACTGTAAAAAAAGTGAAAGATCTTTATTTGTTTTAAGACATGAGGTTATTGAGATGACGTGAGATTATACTTTGTTAATTCCCATTGGGGAAATGTGTTTGACATGCAACAGCCACACTAAAAACAATAGAAAGAACCACATTAAAAAAACAGAGGAGAGGCTAAACTCCTGGAATCATCACCAGGAAACGTCATTTCTAGATATTTTCACCGTGCATTATACCGTAGACTGCGTCCTCCCATCAAAACCAAAACAGAGGGAAATACGGTGCTTTGACCTCGTAAATGTGGTTGGGAGCATGATGTCAGACTTCTCTAACATTCAAATTAGCCTCCTCCACATTTGGCATTCATGTACAAATGCTGCTAATATGAACCTCTAGTGACTCTTCATGCCATTCGAGCAGGATTTCACCATCTCCATTCAGTTTAATAAATTGTGGTCATAGAGATTTGGTAGTACTCTTCACCTGTTTCTGCTTTCAGTGAACTGAGCGCCTGCCAATTAACACCCAAGGCATGTTAATGAGCCTTTAGGGTCGACCACAGAGCTGGCCACTTCAACAGACTTACCAGACCCTTCAGGAGAAGTGCCTCACTAGAGACCCTGCACGGCTGCAATCTTAATCTGCATAATGAATTTTGCAACGGAAACGACAGAGTAATGCCTACAAGGAAAAGGTGACAGACAGACGGACGGACCAACAGACAAAAGAGAGAGAGAGAGAAGGGGCTTGCAAAAAAGGAAGGATGGAAAGTAATGCAAGAACCCTTTTGGAAAGACAAGGGTTCTTTGTAAGGCAAAGGGTTCTACCTAGAACCTTTAACATTCTAAGAACCATTTTTGGAGTCAAGAAGGATTCTTTGCAAGGCAAGAAGGGTTCTACATAGAACCATGTATCAKATTTCCCAGCATTCTCTATTGATGATTATCAGAATTGTTTGTCTTTTGCGTGTACATTGATTGGTTGATGAATGTTATGCTACACAAAGATATATAACATACATTTTTCAAAACAAGTCCAATTTGTTTTTAAAGTTGTATAAACTGCCTTCATTTTGCTGGTTCTCGGAAGAACCTTTAGATGACAAAACGMTCATTGGTTGAACCTGTCACGTGTGTTCCCTCTCCGGCTTCTAGGTCACCAGGATGCTCGTTATGGCGCACACCTGTCACCATTGTTACGTGCACCTGCGCGTCGTCAGACTCACCTGGACTCCATCACGTCCTTGATTACCCGCCATATATGTCACTCCCTTTGGTTCCTTCCCCAGACATCATTGTTTCTGTTTTTGTTTCATGTCTGTGCGTTGTTCAAGGTTCTTGGTTTTTATTGTGTTCAGTTTATTTTATTAAAACACTCACTCGACTCTCAGCGCACATCGTTACAGAACCCTTCATAGAGTGTTCTAGGTCTAAATACAATGGGTTCTATAAAGAACTGTACATAGGGTTCTAGGTAAAATCCTCTGCAAAGGGTCCCCTATGGGWACAAACAGAATAARCCTATATGGTTCTACTTACAGTAGAACTTTTATTTAAAGTGCTGATCTAGCATCGTGTCCATTGTGATCTGAAAGGTCAAACTGATCCTATATCAGCACTATTCTGYGAGACTTGATACATACAACCCTAGGTGAATACTAATTATGTTCAAGGGGGACCTAGAACCAGGAGAGTAATGTCTATGTTTATCACTTGAACAGTTAGGCCTATAGACACAGTTTGTGTTCAGTTCCACTCTGGGTTCCACTCTGGGTTCCATGGGTGCCACTCAGAAAAACACATCTGGTTCTCTTGAGGGGCACATACAGTACCAGTAAAACGTTTGGACGCACCTACTCATTCAATGTTTTTTTTTTTTTTTTTTNGACCTAGAACCAGGAGAGTAATGTCTATGTTTWTCACTTGAACAGTTAGGCCTATAGACATAGTTTGTGTTCAGTTCCACTCCGGGTTCCATGAGTGCCACTCAGAAAAACACATCTGGTTCTCTTGAGGGGCACATACAGTACCAGTAAAACGTTTGGACGCACCTACTCATTCAATGTTTTTTTCATTTTTTTTTACTATTTTCTACATTGTAGAATAATAGTGAAGATATCAGAACTATGAAATAACACATATGGAATCATGTAGTAACAAAAAAAGTGTTAAACAAATCAAAATATATTTTATATTTGAGATTCTTCAAAGTAGCCACCTTTTGCCTTGATGGCAGCTTTGCACACTCTTGTTGGCATTCTTTCAACCAGCTTCATGAGGAAGTCACCTGAAATGCATTTGAATTTTGTTAAAAGTTAATTTGTTGAATGTCTTTRCTTCTTAATGTGTTTGAGCCAATCAGTTGTGTTGTGATAAGYTAGGGGTGGTATACAYAAMATAGTTKTATTTGGTAAAAGACCAAGTCCATATTATGGCAAGAACAGCTCAAATAAGCAAAGAGAAACAACAGTTCATCATTACTTTAAATGTTTTAATTTAATCTTTATTTAACTAGACAAGTCARTGAAGAACAAAWTCTTATTTACAATGACGGCCTACCCCYGTCAAACCCAGACGATGCTGGGACAATTGTGCACCGCCCTATGGGACTCCCAATCACAGCTGGATGTGATTCAGTCTGGATTCAAACCAGGGACTGTAGTGTCACCTCTAGCACTGAGATGCAATGCTTTAGACCGCTGCGCCACTCCGGAGCCCCTGGTAAGACATGAAGGTCAGTCAATCTGGAAAATGTCAAGAACTTTGAACGTTCTTGACATGTGCTGTCGCAAAAACCATCAAGCGCTATGATTTAAATTGGCTCTCATGAGGACCGCCACAGGAAAGGAAGACCKAGAGTTACCTCTGCTGCAGCGGATAAGTTCATTAGCGTTACCAGCTTCAGAAATTGCAGCCCAAATGCTTCACAGAGTTCAAGTAACAGACACATCTCAACATGGTTGAATTGCTGACAAAAAACACTTCTAAAGGACACCAATAAGAAGAAGAGGCTTGATTGGGCCAAGAAACACGAGCAATGAACATTYGACTGGTGGAAACCTGTCCTTTGGTCTGATGAGTCCAAATTTGAGATTTTTGTTTCCAACATTTGTTTTTCAACAGGACAATGACCCAACACCCCTCCAGGTTGTGTAAGGGCTATTTGACCAAGAAGGAGAGTGATGGAGTGCTGCATCAGATGAGCTGGCCTCCACAATCACCCAACCTCAACCCAATTGAGATGGTTTGGGATGAGTTGGCCTGCAGAGTGAAGGAAAAGCAGCCAACAAGGGTGTGCAAAGCTGTCATCAAGGCAAAGGGTGGCTACTTTGAAGAATCTAAAATKTATTTAGTTTTGTTTAACACTTTTTTGGTTACTACATGATTCCATATGTTTTATTTCATAGTTTTGATGTATTCACTATTATTATTCYATGTAGAAAATAGTAAAAATAAAGAAAAATCCTTGAATGAGTAGGTGTGTCCAAACTTTGACTGGTACTTTATTGTTTGGACATTTCATTGAACTTTTCATTCATTTAGCAGACGCTCTTATCTAGAGCGACTTACAGTTAGTGCATTCATCTTGGGACAACCACATATCACCGGCATAGTAACTACACTTTTCCTCAATAAAGTAGTTATCAGCAAAGTCAGAGCTAGAAGGGGGGGGGGCTCAAGTGCAAGTGTTGGTTCGGGAAAGTTTTGTGGGGGATTATTTAAGATACTTTTTGAAGAGGTAGTGTTTCAGGTGCTTTCAGAAGTTTCGGGAGATGGGGGAAGGGGAAGCTGGTTTCGCATCTGAAGGCTTTGATGAGCATGAAAACGATGTAAACCACATGGCATGGCCGTCTCAGTCACCAGATCTCAACCCAATTGAACACTTATGAGAGATTCTGAAGCGGTGCCTGAGACAGTGTTTTCTACCACCAACAAAATTATGGAATTTATCGTGGAAGAATAGTGTCGCATCCCTCCAATAGAGTTCCAGACACTTGTAAAATCTAGCTATGCCAAGGCGCATTGAAGCTGTTCTGGGGGCTCGCGGTGGCCCGACACCATATTAAAAAACGTTATGTTGGTGTTTTCCTTTATTTTGGCAATTACCTGTATTTTYWGAGTCATGKTAACAGTTGGCTCCCTCAGATGAAGATATAGGCGAGGAAGAGGAGGTAGAGGGGGTGATGAAGAAGATAGTCAAAGTGTTGGGACTAATATAGTATGTGTTTAAAACCTGGAATGCTTTCAAAGGAAACGTCTGTATTTGTCTCAGCACAGACAGACAAAAACACAAATACACAGAGGACACACACACCAAGGAACCATATCAACAAAACCAAGAAACCAAATCAACAAAGGGTTGGCTCTTCTCACGCGAAACCTAACGTGATTCATCCCCCAAAATCTGTGATCAATCTTCCCCTCCTGAAATGGTATGAAGATATTGTTGATGCGCTGGTGTTTTTTCTCAAGAAGAGTGCAAGTATTTAAGAAAGAACAGTGAGCGCTATCATTTAAACCACTGACACAAACACACATAACACAGCCTCATTGGAGCAAAGCGTAGATTTTATTTTTTAATTTCACATTTATTTAATCAGGTAGGCCAGTTGAGAACAAGTTCTCATTTACAACTGCGACCTGGCCAAGATAAAGCAAAGCAGAGTTACACATGGGATAAACAAATGTACAGCCAATAACAATAGAAAAATCTATATACAGTGTGTTCAAATGAAGTAAGGAGGTAAAGGCAATAAATAGGCCATAGTGGCAAAGTAATTACAATTTAGAAAATAACACTGGAGTGATAGATGTGCAGATGAGGATGTGCAAGTAGAAATACTGGTGTGCAAAAGAGCAGAAAAACAAATATGGGATGAGGTAGGTAGTTGGTTGGATGGGCTATTTACAGATGGGCTGTGTACAGCTGCAGCGATCGGTAAGCTGCTCTGACAGCTGATGCTTAAAGTTAGTGAGGGAGATATAAGTCTCCAACTTTGGTGATTTTTGCAATTCCTTCCAGTCATTGGCAGCAGAGAACTGGAATGATAGGCAGCCAAAGAGGAGAGAGAGGGGAGAAAGAGAGAGGGAGGGAGTAAACCATTTCTGGAGAGGTTACTCAGAGAAAGAAAACCACCTAAAAGACTTGAGCACAAGAGCACATCAAAAGGAAAAACCTGGAAACKTTTGCACAATAAGACTCATGAATAAGCTTATTAGATCCCACTGGAATTTCTGTGTGTGGGTGTGCGCAGTGGTGTAAAGTGTAAGTCGTTTTTTGGGGGGTATGTGTACTTTACTTTACATTTTCTCTGACACCCATTTCCAAAGCTTAACAGGACAGGAAAATGCTCCAATTCACGGAGTTATCAAGAGAACATCCCGGGTCATCCCTATTGCCACTGATCTGGCGGACTCACTAAACACAAATGCTTTGTTTTTTAAATTATGTCTGAGTGTTGGGGTGTGCCCCTGGCTAGCCATGTATTAAAATAACAAGAAAATCTTGCTATCTAGTTTGCTTAATATAAGGAAAGGGAAATTATTTTTACTTTTGATACTTAAGTATATTTTAGCAATTACATTTACTTTTGAGACTTAAATATATATATATAAAACCTTTTATATATATATAAATATATATATATTTTAAACTTTTACTCAAGTAGTACTTTACTAGGTGACTTTTACTTGAGTCATTTTCTATTAAGGTATCTTTACTTTTACTCAAGTATGACAATTGGGTACTTTTTCACCACTGTGTGCGTGTGGTGTGTGTGTGTGAGAGAGCGAGAGAAAAAATGGGTGTGCATTACTTATGAATGGTTTCAACTTCCTGCTGTTTGCGTGTGTTGGGAATGTGTAAATGTGTCTGTGGGCCAGAGAAGAAAACCCTCCCAGTGGACTGTACTCTTTGTTGTGTTGTGACCATGGTTTGGCAGTATTGTATTAAACCGACTGACACAGCAGGGCTWTAGGCAGCATCCTGGTGGAGGGCTGGGCACTTTAGAAACATAAGCGGGATCTGTCTCTTGCTTACTGAGTCCTACTTCCTCCTGATTCGGCTCACACCGAGGCTCGAACRCAGGACCTGCCTTGRTAGCACATGTGACCGRTCTCCTGAATCATCTTACCAGTGGGCGCCACGCAAAAAGCTAGCTTGGTTGGATCTGAATCGCCATTATAATCATTGGCCAGTACGGAGAATTAAGTAAAACCACAAGTCCAAATCCTTATCTCCATCCATGGCTAATTTAGGAAAGGGACAATTTTAGCTAGCTAGCTAGCTATCGATGGACAACAACACGCAACAATCAAGTTTCTCTTGATGTGATGTGTTTGGGGTGAAGCCAAATCCAAACTGGCTTCCCTTGACACTTTTTTTGGTGCGCCAGGACCGTTCACAGTTGAGCTCACTCAGTTTAGCTCAACGCTGATTGGCTATTATTTTATACTTTTTTTTATCAAGGGAGGACAAATGCTCGCTTGCTTCCATTGCATTCAATGCTACAGGGAGCAAAAATGTCATACTCTTTTTCACCAGACAGCATCAGATAGACAGGTTACACATACAGAGACACGCTGTTTCGCTCACTTGGATGCTTTCTCTGGTGAGATAGATTCATACTCTTGCGAATTGAAGGCAAATGAAGAAAACGGAGAGARGAAAATTACATTTTGTGTATGTTTTTTGGTAAATCTTCCATTGGCATACATGAATACACACCACTGTTAGTAACTACCTCTTCCACCTGTTTGGCTCAAACTCAGGACCTCTGCCTTGCTAGTACACATGACTGCCCTTCTGAACCGTCTTACCAGTCGGTGCCACACACAAAGCTATCTATTCACTGGCTCTAGTGGGGACACTTCAGGCTGAGGAGTAAGTTTCACTCATCCCCATGTGCTTTTCACCGACACTCGCACACAGGCACATGCACACACAGAGAAAGGGAGAGAGATGGAGAGAGAAAGGCCGAGACAAATTTACACTAAATAGGATATAAAATGGCATTAAACCAAATTCTAATAAATAAGGGATTAAAGAACTACAAGAATGTTTWAAAATTTTCACAGTAGAGTTTACTGTACAGAAATTAGCCTAGTATTGAATAACTAAAGAGTTGATCAGGATGTACAGTGTGTATGGATAGAACCATTTGCTGATACCACGCTCGTGCATCAAGCCTCTCCTGTGTATTTGGCCTCATAGTTTTTCCTCACAGTGAATACCTACATTAGCCATGCACCTTTTCAAAAGCCCTGTTACGTGCTGGAAGCAAACATGCTCTCCTGTATTGCAATGGCATGCATCATCTGTTAAGGGGTTGCATGCCAGTGTCATCTCCCCAAGTCCCCAAGCAACCTACAACAGGCAATCAGAATAATAGACCTTACATGAATCCTCCTTGGACCTGATATGGGCATGGATGGTCCCGTGTGGCTCAGTTGGTAGAGCATGGCGCTTGCAACGCCAGGGTTGTGGGTTCATTCCCCACGGGGGGACCAGGATGAATATGTATGAACTTTCCAATTTGTAAGTCGCTCTGGATAAGAGCGTCTGCTAAATGTAAATGTAAATGATGCGGGAGGAGTAGGGGCAGTTTGGGTGAGGTGGGTGAGGGTGTGAGGCGTACGTGAAGGAGTTAAGCACGGATCATTTTCATTTGTTTTACTGATGAGTCTGCCTCTTTAACTCGCCCCATGTTGACTCGCCACCCTCCTCCCCCCTCCCTGGCTCATGTGAAATGGAAATGATATATTGTGGTAATTAGATGAAAAAATATGAGTAATCCTCCCAGAATGCAACAGTTCTGAGGAAGTTTATTGTTCTAGGTGAAGGTGCTACTCTTGGCTTTGTTTACTTTGATCCCGGCTGTGTTTCTGCCTCTTTGGTAATCAGAGGTAGAAAGTCATTAGGATGTTATCACAACTGCAGCCGCCGAGGCCATGGCGTCCCCGGCCTGACACAGGACGTTAACCCAGCCAGGAACAGAGAGGACAGAGGGGGAATGGAGAGGCCTTCGCTAGCTCAGCCGCCCAGGCCACACGGCCAGCCGGGTACCAGGAACATACATCAGAGGAGAGAGGCGTCATTACTGGTGCCAACCCCTCTGAAACACTGAAACTGACCATCACCAGAGGTGTGTGTGTGTCTGTCTGTGCGGCTGTGTGTTTGTTAGTGTGTGTGCGCGTGTGTGTTTGACTCACCCGGGGGAAAGAATCAGGGCCACAGAACAGAACAGGKTGCTTTGTCTGGCCTTTCATGATTAAACCTGAGAGAGAGGGGAAAYAATATCAAAGGTTTTTGGGGAATGAGAATGAATGAGTGATGGGTTTGATTTGACCCCTTTTCCTCACCCCCCTAACGCCCTTTCTGCCTCCTCCTCTCTGCTTCACAGTAATCACTGAGTTATTTTACACACTGACTGTGTKCCAGAGAAATTACTCCCAATTATTTCCCTTCATTTCCCGAGGTYCAGTCAGAATACTATTAAGTGTCCTGAGATTTCTGGAAAGTCACTTAGCTTTGTTTGTTTTCGCGTCACTTGTTTCGTCATTCCCTCCCTCCCTTATCACCCGTGTCTCTCCCCTCCTCACCCCCATCGCCTGAGTGGTAGCTGCTTCACCTTGACCCTGCAAAATGACCCGGGCGGCAAAAAAAAACGTTATCTGTGTGTGTCTTGTGTTATTATTTTTCTATTTATTCCTCGTGTCAATATTTATTATATATATTTTTTACTATTTCCCATTTTTTRTCTCTCTCTGCATTGTTGGGAAGGGTCCGTAAGTAAGCATTTCACTGTTAGTCTACACCTGTTGTTCACGAAGCATGTGATACATTTGATTTGATTTGAATTGTTGCCATGGTTTCAGCCTAGCCGATACCCCAGGGTGGCGGCAAGGAACAGTGGGGATTTTCTCCTCTCCTCCGTCCACCACGCTATGCCATGCTTAACGCCTCTCCTCTCCCCTCCTCCTCTGTCCCACACGCTACGCTACACGCTTCTCCTCCCCTCCCCTTCTTCCGTGTCCTCATGCCATGACCATGTGGGGCTGCATCATGTCTGCTGACGTTCTCACACAATCTCTGTGCTATTGCGTGCAGAGGCTGCATTGAGAACATAGCGTTTTCGCCACACCACCTTACGCATGAGTAGCCCCGGCGAGGGAGGGAGTAGAGYAGGGCAGAGAGAGATGGAGAGAGAAATAGTTATTGTGGAGGAAGAGAGAGACACAGAGAAAAGGTATTACAGTAAGATGAGGGTGTGGAAATGAGAGAGATGGAGAGACAGAGAAAGAGATGAGAAAGAGGTGAAGATGAGCGACAGAGTCAGAGAGACGAGGGGAATCTCCTGATACATTATTCAGACCACACAGAGACTCAGAGAGTACTCTCTAAGGTATTAGCTCAACACTCTCACTCTCACACACACACACACACACATACACACACACACTGATGGAGAACGCCGTCAGCACGCAAGCCCAGACTAAACACCACTCAGTGAGCACACACAAAGAAACACACACATCTCATTTACGGTTGACACACTCGCTCGGAGAAAATACACGCAATCCTGTGATTGTACACATGCACGCACACATACTTTATGCTATCATAATGATGCTCCCATTTAAGAAATGCAAATGCATGAAGATGATGAAGATGAAGGTTACTCATTTTCATGCAGAATTTTGTTGCCTACGGTAAAATTATAGCTTGGGTTAAAGGGGCAATCAGCAATTCAAACAGCAACAAAGGAAAACCCCCCTTGTTTTGGTAAAATGCTGAGAGATGGATTTAGAGAAATGTAACCACTCTCAAATTCATAGACAGCCCACTGGTTAAATCAACGTTGTTTCAACATAATTTGTCAATGTATCGTGATGTGAAATCTAAGCGGGAAATGAATTAGATTTMMMWWWWAAGTKATCAACATTGTTTTGAGGGTGAAATTTCAACCACAGGATTATGACATCATGGTAACCAATTTTCAACATAGATAAACCTTGTATGAAATATGTTGAATTTGTACCTTTGAAACAWCTTCAACATTATATCCACTGTCAGAAAATAATGTATAGGCTTGGCAGCACCTCCTACTGGATACTTTATCTATCTACCGCTATCAATTTGGTCTCCCATCCAGGGTTTGCACTAAACCCAACACTGCTTAGCTTTGATTTTTGTCACTGACTGCTACCAATGTGCTATCGTGAGAATGGCCGTTGAGAGAGCTCTTAATAACTAAATAGATTCACTGGTGCTATCAAAGTCATTCCAAAGGGCGGGTTTAACAACACATTCTTTATGTTATATCCTCAATGATGCTATTTAGGCCTATATACTGTAGCATTTGCAAAGTCATCAACAGCTATTGTTTCAATTGAACTAAAAATACAAAATACATATAGGGCTAGCCGCTAGCGTTTCAAGCTCCAATGTAATATTCAAGTTAATAATGATTATGTTGGATTCGCGTCTCCATCTCAACCAAAAATCTCAGTTAAAAGAATGGGATTAAATCGAACATTAAATGCACTTTAAATATGTTTGGATTTAATTTAGTTCTGTTCTTTAACTTGGAGACATGAATCCGACATATCAATTATTCATTTATAGACAAAGTGGAATGAGACTAAGTCAGTTGTACAGATGGAACTATCCAAGCAGAAAATACATCTCAACACCCGTGGACATATTTTGCGGTTACCGTACTATACATGTCTTCTTATGTAATTATGGAAAGCATGCGTGTTCAAGATAACATGCAAAGGTCGCAGGTCTTATGGAGATCTTCGCAATTTCTATAATAATCTGTGCAGAATCTCGAACAGCATCACTTGCACTTTGTTTTAAGGTCATCTCAACWACAATCCAGGTAATTTGGTTGCGCTATTAGAGTGATAACACATTACCTTGTTGTATAAATACAAAACATCTGACATTGTATTCCCATTTGAACTTTGTTGTGCTTTTAAATGGTTGTAAGCACAGTGACGACACATTTAGATGACAACTAAACCTAAGATTAGACATGGTTTTACCATTGAAATTTGGTTGTGCTTTTAGATGGTTGAAAGCATAATGATAATATACTGAACAAACATATAAACACAACATGAAAAGTGTTGGTCCCATGTTTCATGAGCTGAAATAAAAGAMCCCAGAAATGTTCCATTTTGTGCACAAATTTGTTTACATCCCTGTTAGTGAGCATTTCTCCGTTGCCAAGATAATCCATCCACCTGACAGGTGTGGCATATCAAGAAGCTGATTAAACAGCATGATCATTACACAGGTGCACCTTGTGCTGGGGACAATAAAACGCCACTCTAAAATGTGCAGTTTTGTCACACAACACAATGCCATAGATGTCTGAAGTTTTGAGGGAGTGTGCAATTGGCATGCTACCAGCAGGAAAGTCCACCAGAGCTGTTGCCAGAGAATTGAATGTTAATTCCTCTACAATAAGCCGCCTCCAAGGTCGTTTAAGAGAATTTGGCAATACGTCCAACCGGCCTCACAACCGCAGACCACGTGTAACCACTCCAGCCCAGGACCTCCACATCCGGCTTCTTCACCTGCAGGATCGTCTGAGGGGGAGGGATGGTGGGTCCTAGGTGCTTAGGAGTATTTATGTCTGTAATAAAGCATTTTTTGTGGGGAAAAACTAATTCTGATTGGCTGGGCCTGGCTCCCATTTGGGTGGGCCTATGCCCTCCTTCGCCCACCCATTCCTGAGCCCCTGCCCAGTCATGTGAAATCCATAGATTAGGGCCCAATGAATTGATTTATATTTACTGATTTCCTTATATGAACTGTAACTCAGTAAAATCGTTGAAATGTGTTTATATTTTTGTTCAGTATACATTAGGAATTCAACAAACTTCTGTCTGTCTTTTTGAGTGGGTTGAGATCTKATTGATCAACTTCTCATCCAAATATCCACATTTCCAAATTGAAATTATGTGGTGTGCCCAGTGTGTAATGGGTCCTATGTGTAGCTGGTGTAGCGTGTCAAGCGCAGGACAGCAGATATGAGTAATCAACGTACTTTTACTCAAAATGTCAAATATACAAAGTAACAAATACACGCACACCATGACAGACCGAAAATACAATAAACAATCACTCACAAAAAAAAACTATGGGGGAACAGAGGGTTAAATAATGAAACAGTAATTGTGGMATTGAAATCAGGTGTGTAAAACAAAGACAAAACAAATGGAAAATTAAAAGTGGATTGGCGGTGGCTAGAAGGCCGGCGACGTCGACCGCCGAACGCCGCCCGAACAAGGAGACGGACCGACTTTGGCGGAAGTCGTGACACAGTGGGAGAGCTCTGGGTGCAAGGACTGACCATCCATTATATCAAAATTGTAGTTTTAACCATGTTTTGAGACTATACAGTGTTTGTTTACATTTACATTGTTTACAGACATTGGAGTAAAACAAGTTTATATTTTGGGTTCTGATCAGGTATGACAGTTGAACTCTCATGAGGCATGTATAAGTCATATTCTTCAAGAATATTTCAAAGTCCAAAAATGTATGTAGCCATTGAAGATTGCCCCTTTAAAGGCTGGGGATTTTCATTGGAAGTTCCTGATGACACCTGCAGTGATAAAAAATGCTTGACATTCTAACATAACTAATCTAGCAGGTATACAAACCTAAACAAACGTATAAACATATAGTCAAACAGTGGGGATGTACATTATATTAGATTAGCCCATTAGTAAAGATATTTGATGTCCATACATCAGTGATCAATTAAATGAAAATGTTTCTGTTAGTGTCTACCTGAGAATCATACTGACAAACCCATACCTACAGTACATGCTCTATCTAGACATCACCTCACATAATTTCACATGAATTTCACATAAAAATGTAAGATYGGAGAGAGAGAGAAAGTGAGTGAGAGAAAGAAAGAGGGAGAGAGAGAGAATACATTGTTTGTATACGGCAGACTGTAGCCCTCCTTACCATGGACTTGAGACATCTTGACTTTATGAACTTTAGCTCTGTTTTTAAACGTATGGAACCGTGTAATGATAATCTATGGGGCTAATCTGGTAATGTATTACGTGTAGGATGGTGAGTGTTTGGTTTGTCTGATCTTAGTCACCTCTCATCCAACCAGACCTCTTTGATTCTACACAAGGGTCTCTGGTCTGTGTGTGTGTGTGTGTGTGTGTGTGTGTGTGTGTGTGGTGTGTGGTGTGTGTGGTGTGTGTGTGGTGTGTGTGTGTGTGTGTGTGTGTGTGTGTGTGTGTGTGTGTGTGTGTGTGTGTCTGTGTGTCTGTGTTGTGTGTGGACTGGAGTCTAAGATTCACAGGAGGCTGCTGAGGGGAGAACAGCTCATAATAATGGCCGGAACGGAGCAAATGGAATGGCATCATACACATGCCACCAACCTCCTGTGCTAGGATTTCTCTGTTTGTAGTGACAGGAGCGTTTGCGGCCCAATTGGAATCCTATTCCCTATATAGTGCACTACTTTTGACCAGGGCCATATACACACAAAACAAAATGCTGGGTTAAAACAAATCAATTTGGGTAAATATTGGACAGAACACACGTTGGGTTATTTTGATGGAAACCTGGGAACATTCATTTAGATCACCCACACACAAGATACCGATAGTTTCACTGTGTAGTTGTTCGTACAATCATTAAATATTGTAGTACAAAATATGTGATACATGTTTCATTATGCTACTACATGTAAATACATCACTGTAAAAGGACTAGTAGAGAGAATACTACAGACACAGTGGAATCATTGAACAAAATATGACATTTATTGATGAAATACAATAAAATCACAACATAGGTTTCTTTGTATCAAAGCAAAAAAAAATTGCTACAAAAAAGAAAAAACAGTTAAAGGTCAACTGCAGTGTTCTCACCTGGCTTACTGTAAAAGCAAAACAAAAGATGATTACTGTACTTCTATATTTCCATCAACCTGTGGTGTGAATTTGGCCACAGGTTCTCATCCACATCACAATGGATGTTTTCATTAGCCAAACATCTTGGGAAGAATCTTCGGGCATGYCGCATCCAGGCCTGACACTGGTCTGCCGTGATGTCATTGCATGCGTCATCCATGGCCTGGAGAAGGGTGGCTTGTTCGTGAGGGAGCCTATCATATACCTTCCACCTCCATGTGGAGAAAAAWTCCTCAATCGGGTTAAGTAAAGGAGAGTATGGGGGTAAGTACAGAGTGGTAAATTGTGGATGGGCCTGAAACCATGCTTGCACCATTTGAGCATGGTGGACCCTGACATTATCCCACACAATGACATAGGTCATGCCATCAGCTCTACAGACCTGATTTAGCTCATCAAGGAAGGTTACATTCGAACAGCGAATCATGTGGCTGCCTGCAACTCAATATATAGAGTATATAGAGTAGAGAGCTTTAGATGTTGTTCGACCAAACATTAGAACAGGCAAGATGAGTAATCTAAGCAACTTTGACCGTGGTATGATTGTTGATGCCACACATGGTGATTCCAGCATCTCAGAAARAGCTGCCTTCCTGGGATTTTTACGCACTACAGTCTCTAGAGTGTACAGAGAATGGGGCGATAAACAAAACACATTCAGTGAGGGGCAGTTCTGTGGGCAAAAACACCTTGTTAATGAGAAAGGTCAGAGGAGAATGTCCAGACTCATTCAAGCTAACAGAAAGGCCACAAATGCTCAAATAACAGCTGTTTAAAACAGTGGTGTGCAGAAGGGCATCTCTTAACGTACAACACCGTGAATAATTCAGGCTGTTGTGGAGGCAAAAGGGGGTCCTACCCAGTACTAGATAGGTGTACCTAATAAGGTGAGTGTACAGTAATGTCAAATCTGAAAACATGGTCTGGAAAAGTGGTACATGGGACCATAGAAACAGTGTCTGATAAAGAATGATGATGAAATATTACATCCATAGATAATGTAGTCCAATTGGTTCATGTTCCACGGTAATTGGTGTCAATGGATCTCGTTATCCTGAAACTTTCATGARCTAAACATGGAATATTGTTTGTCAGTTTCCATAAAACTATGCATTAAGAGTAATGCAACAGTTACTTATCATTTTGAGCAGGTGTATCAATTGATAGTTAGATCATTGTAATGAAATTAATAGACAGTCATTTCAGATGTAATGTGTGAATTGCATTTTGAAATGGTAATACTTTGATGTTAAGTTGTGTCATTTTGAAAAGGTGATTTTAGTTCAATGAACAAATGATCTTAGCTTTATGTATATTGTATCCAAGCAATTTGATCATTGGTTGTGAGTTTTGTGTCTAGAGTTTTGAAAAATGACATCAAGGTTCAGAAATTAGTGTCAAAGTGATTGCAAAATACTGTAAACAGCACGTAGCAGCAGTGCAAAAATAATGGGACATGACATGACATTTACTCTCATGGGTGCCCAACTAAGTGACCCAACTGGCTGGGTCAAAAATAACCCAACGTGTGTTCTGTCRACTATTTACCCAGCCCTGGGTTGTTTTAAACCAAGCATTTGTTTTGCGTGTAGGGCTCTGGTCAAAAGTTGTGTACCATGTAGGGAAAGGGTGCAATTTGGAACACAGCCGAGGAGAAGCTGTAGGGACACATGTTGTCTCCAGGTGGGCTTTTCTTCAGAGGTCATTTTCATTATGGATACGTAGACATACTCTATCATGATGAGAGCCCTGCAGCATAGCAGAAGCCTGTGGCCTGTTTGTGTGTGTGTGTGTGTGTGTGTGTGTGTGTGTGTGTGTGTGTGTGTGTGTGTGTGTGTGTGGTGGGTGTGGTGTGTGGTGCGTGCGTGCGTGCGTGCGTTCGTGCGTTCGTGCGTGCGCGTTCGTGTGTGTGTTTTAGAGGCAGAGCGAGGAGGGATTACTTTGAACTCTGTGTTGCTTAAATTTTCAAAGGAAATGTCCTGCAATCCCAGCATGATTAATGTATAATTTGGGGTAAAGTAGGTAGAATGTGTGGTTTGTAATGATGTCCTACTTTCTTTTCTTTTTTTTCTCTTAAGCGTTCCCCCCCCCCCATTTGTACCACTTTCACCCCCAGTGGAAAAACATTATTATCAGCAGCGTGAAGAGGACCACAATCATTCACAGCCCACCGTTTCTCAAGTTCGCAAATCGTCTTGAAAATTGGGCAGGCCTGCAGAGTGTTTGCCACTTAAGTCCCCTGTTCCTTTTCCTTTTGATATGTGTGCGGAAGGTCTGGAAACCCAACACCGAACGACCCTGTCAGAATGCAGACTGAAACATAAACCAATTTCAAGAACGTTTCCCCTTCACGTAACAATAACACGCGTTTGAAAAATAACACATTTTTAACAATTCCGAGTCAAATGCTATATAACCTTTTTTTTTATCCAGTAGGCTGGCATTTCAATATGGAAGTGTTCTCTATATTTGTATTTATTTAACTAGTCAAGTCAGTTAAGAACATTAAGAACAAATTCCTATTTAGAATGACAGCCTGCCCTGGCCAAACCCAGACAACGCTGGGCCAATTGTGATACAGCCTGGATTCAAACCAGGGACTTCTCTAGGACTGATAGCCTGTGCCGTAGACCACTGCGCCACTCAGGAGGATATAAAGTGACCCCACACCATGGAGATGTTGTGGAGATACATTATACAAATTGAAGCTGATTGTCAATGAAAAGGACGCATTTGACTCTCAGTGTACAGTATATGGAACACAAAAGGCCCCTTGCCTCCACAGCTATGTATGCATGTATGTGTGTCTGTGTGTATGCATTGCGTGTGTGTGTGCGATGTGCATGTGTGTGTGTGTATCTGTCGTGGCTGCCTGGTTATAGTTGGTCATAATTATTTACAAGAGGGAGTAAAGTTATTTCTGGAAAATGCTGGCATCGTACCATTGTACTGTAGATTGAAGCCAGGTAAAAAAAAAATCATGACAATGAGGTATATGATGTCAAGCTAAACAGAGAAAGAGGAGGTCAGCCCATAAAAGGGGAGGTCACCATGAACAAGCCTATTGTTGACAAACCATGAAGCGAATAGAAAACAGAAAAGTGTTAGCCCCCTACCTCCACTCCTATGATCAAACATAGCTTAACGAATAGCAGTGTTTTCTGACCGTACACAACCCAGATGGCTTGGTTTCCTTTCATTCACAGTGTTTTCTTCTTCTGCTGTTATACTTCCTGAAAGCATCCGATGCAGCCATGTTTTGACGTCTCGTGACCGTCGGTGAAACCAAAAAGGAAAGTTTTGGGAATTCCACTGAACAGCATTTTGTTTCCAGGAGTTAGGTACTGTATCCTGGAACGGGGTTGAATTTGGCTTTTTGAAACATATTGTACYTACTCTAGCTTTTATTGGGTACGTGGGGACATTTTACACGTACTGTATTGGTTAGCAGATAACCAGCGGCTAGTTAGACAATCTCAGCTCTTCTGGCCTCTCTGGCATGGCCTCATCTGGCATCTCTAGAAGTGGAGGGTGTCTGGATGAATACTGAAGTACAATGTCTGGATAAAGCCAATACAAACCTACAATAGAACAATTTGATTTATTCATGATTTTATTATTTCATTTCCCAAGGTATCAATTACTAACCATTGTTTCCTGTGTGTGTGTGTCTCCTTTCCTCTCCTCCACAGTGCAATTGGGTGTTGTAATTTACCATATARATACACCCTAGTGTTTCCTGGTGGTCCCCAGCACTGTAGTTATGGTTGTGTGTATGTCTTTAGAAAGCGCAGGTGTCAATGTGTGTGGTCCCCACAGTGGTGGTGGCAGTTGAGGGCTCAGGGTAAGGAGTCCTCTTTAAAGAACCGTCACTCGCCGGGGTTAATATCTGTTTCCCATCTTTACCAAGTGGCTCTTGAGGAGCTGTGCCCCCCCCCCCCCATTTAATTTTATTTAAAAAAAAAGAAAAGCAGGGGGGAAAAAGCCCTCACTTATGAAACGACAAGTACTTGAAAAGATCTAATATGGTCTTAATTGTCTAGCTGCATTGACTAGGGGCGGGGACGGAAGGAACGGGGTGGGGCAGGGTGGAGGGGTGCTCAAGCATGTTTCGCATTACAATAGGAAACGAACGCATTCTCTGCTGCAAACATAGCCCTGTCGATATGAAGAGGGTGGAGAGGAGGAGTATGGCTGGAGTGGAGTGGGACACACACACAGGCACACTTAGGAAAGTCTTGAAGGACTCTGGGTCTCTCTCGTCTCTCAGTACTGATTTTATACTCTGTCGCAGGCTCCACAAAGAGGTGCCCTGGTGCTCAACACAGCATCAAAACACCCCATCTAATAAGGCGCCTGAGTTCGCCACTGTGACGTTCAATAGATCCACTTGTCACTGCGAAGGATCTGAGGGCTGCACCGAGCTGTCCAGCTCTTACAACATGAACACGTTCGACTTTATAAATGCAATCTGMTAATAGCGGTATCTGCTCATGACAGTATCAACAGGGATTTGTAAGTAGACCATAAAATCAGTCAATAAAGTGCAAGAAAAAAACGTGTACCAAAAAAATGCTAATAACCACAGGCCAATTCAATTGTAATATCATMAAATAGTTGGTAGGCTAGCCTGGACAATGGCTTCCTACTCACCTTTGCGACGCCGACGKCGACTTTGAGCTTGTGTAACCTCTTGGGGACCTGTAGAACTCAAAATTGTAAAACTGCAAGTCAATAAATGATGGATGGACTTTAACCTTGTGTGCTGTGACACCGCGTTGGTTGACGAACCAGTCGTGGGTTACGATTTCTCTCGTGGACAGGTCAAGYACACCGCAAACCTAAAGCGTGCGGGGAGCAACCTAACGTGGAAYGTCAGGCCTATTAGCCTACCAGGAACACGCTTGCCTGCTCTACCCTCTCCCCTTCAACTCCCTTTGCCAACCGCAACGGCTAAATTAGCGCGCTTAAGATTTACACCGCCAGAGAAATGTGTTTTAAACTTGTATGRGAATTTTCTGCGGTTGGTGGAGCCTCTCCCGTTCCAATCATCCATACTGTGCTGAAAGCAACCCATTTCCTGCTCTCCCTGCGTCATCAGAGCAACGTATGGTGCACAGGCATTGCTTTCGGGTACAGTCTAACATCTGTAGCCTAACAAGGACTGATATGGAACACACAGAAAGGGAACTTGTCTGTTGTTCGCTGTTTGACTGAGACTTTTGTGGGGGAATGTGGTGCGGAAGAAAATAGCATTTCCAGGGTGAGGAGTTGACGTGGGAGAGACTTGGATTTCTCACAGTGTGGTGATGTCAGGTATAATCAGATTTCCCCTTGAACATTTCCCTGATCGTTTTAACATAGAAATATTTTCAGAGGTTCTATTAGATGATCCTTATTATATTGAGATGTGTAGCCTATTAAATCATTCTTGTCTGTTTTTTTTTTTTGTCTATTTGAAAAGCTTCTTCTACCACACACATTGTAATGGCCTCTGGTGTAATGGGTTGACCTTTGTGTGGTTCACCTTAAACCAACTCCTGACCGGCAACCTGTTGTCTTCAAGCATTGCTTTGTCCCAACGCACGCACGCACGCACGCACGCACGCACGCACGCACGCACGCACGCACGCACGCACACACACACACACACACACACACACACACACACACACACACACACACACACACACCATATCAGTGCTTGTGGCAGGTGCATTTACCATGTAAACCCTGTGTTCTGATGAAATAGGGATTTGATTGACCAGCGACCACTGAACTGCTGGCTATCAGGGTAACAGCCTACTGATCAGCAGCACAGTCATTCAGCCCACTGCCCACTGACACTTGTCAGAGCAGGATTATCCTCCCATCTGAAGCCTGATGAGAGACCCTGTCTTAAGAGCCATTTGTCCTGCTCTAAGAGCCTGAGAGCCCTGTCCCTGGGTCTGGTGACGGGGTGACAAGGAGAGGCCAGACCACCATCCGTCCTTTAGTCCGGGTGCAGTGGGCCGCAGGCAGGTCTCTTACCCCACCACACCACACCCCTCTTTTTAGAAGAGAGAGAGAGAGACACACAGACAGAGAGAGAGAGCACCAAATAGGATGGGACCCCAAACATGGACCGCTGTCTTAATGTGAGCTCTTTATGGATAAGGGCCTCCTATAGTGTCAGAGCAAATGACTCCTGCTAGTTATTCTATGGTGGTGGTGGGTGGGAAACAGGATAAGGGCTTCACCACTCTACCCCTCTCTTGGTCTCTCTCTTCTACATACATGATCATTAGGGGCTTTGGGGGGAACAGCTCCAGAAAGCCCTGAAAGTCTGGTTCTGGTTTAATATATACAAGCATTCGACATTATGTGGGTTTAAGAACAATTTAAAGAAATTATACCCCACTGATAGTGGTCTTAAGTTGTGGTTTTTACCATTGCATATGCTACAGCACTGAGAGGAGAGAGAGTGGGAGAGAACTCAGGCTCCGCTGGCTTGATATCAACACAGATCATTCTTGAGGAAAGGAGTTGGTTCAAAGCGGATGCTCAAACCATATTTAATATTGTCGTATACTCTATGTATTTCTACTCTATGTATACTCTATGTATTTATGTTTCCTTACAACAGAACCAGAATAGAATTTTGTCGTAGTCTGAGACTCTAACCTAATCCCTGGAGGGATGAGGGGTGAGCTGGCAGGAATATTATCAAGAGCTGCTGCCTCATTTTTGCCACACAAGTTGATACTATAAAAAATGATCAAAAGTAATTAGATACAGGCGGCCTGGGACTCAGAGTCTCTTAGTGACAGGCAGCCTGGGACTCAGAGTCTCTTAGCGACAGGCAGCCTGGGACTCAGAGTCTGCTTAGCGACAGGCAGCCTGGGACTCAGGAGTCCTCTTAGTGACAGGCAGCCTGGGACTCAGAGTCTCTTAGCGACAGGCAGCCTGGGACTCAGAGTCTCTTAGGACAGGCAGCCTGGACTCAGAGTCTCTTAGCGACAGGCAGCCTGGGACTCAGAGTCTCTTAGCGACAGGAAGCCTGGGACTCAGATATCTTAGCGACAGGCAGCCTGGGACTCAGACTCTCTGAGCCTCTCTGGGCTCAGCATGCTTCGAGTTTAGAAGCATAACACAGCACATTGAGAGAGAGAGAGAGAGAGAGAGAGAGAATAAACAAGAAAGTTAGAAAGGGTGTGAGTGAAAGAGAGAGAAGTTCTGAAATGATTCATGATCTGTGATGGAAAGTTTGAGGTTAGTTCAGGATGACAGGAGGCTGTTTATGAACGGTTCTGCATTGTTGCATATCTACAGAAGTTCTGAAATGAAACACTGCAGTGATACTTAAAGAAATCTACTCTCATCGCCTCTCTGTCTGTTTGACAGGAGTCTGTGATCATCCCAAAAAGAGAGGGATGAAAAAGAGAGGGATGACATGCTTTTTATGATGGGTGGAGAGGCCTAACTACTCTCCTCTCCTCCACAGTGTAATGGGTGTTGTAATTTACCATACATATACACCCTAGTGTTTCCTGGTGGTCCCCAACACTGTAGTAGGGATGTGTGTGTGTGTGTGTGTGTGTGTGTGTGTGTGTGTGTGTGTGTGTGTGTGTGCGTGTGTGTGGAGCCGCCCTTGACAAAGCCATCCTAAAAGCATCCATTATATCGTTATTCATGTGATGTCTATGAACACCACATGTTGCTTGGTCAATGTGAGGAAAACAAATGACTTCCTAAATCACTTGTGGCACTTTTCACACGCACGCACGCACACACACACACACACACACACACACACACACACACACACACACAGCGTATTTTCCAGTATCCAAGAGGATGCACTGTCAGAATGGGCGGTTGACAATAAAAATGTCAAATTAATTACCCACACACACCCTAAACTGACTGTATATCATACAGAAAGGATGTCATCTGCAGTGGGATGATGACATGGTACAGTTTTGCTGTTTCAGAAATCTCACATAAACAAACACTCACATCCACACATATTAATGTGAACAAAAACACTTCCACATTTTTTTTGTTATCAAATCAAATCAATCAGTCATTCAATCAGTTAGTATTTCATTAACCACGTATACCCTATAGATGCAAGATGCCAGAAAACTTTGAAAGAATTTGGTTCCCAAGGCAAATAGTTGTGTTGACGAGAAAGCCCACTACTGGCAACAATAGGCTGCGGCATTGGTCTGCCTGCCTCCAACCACTGKGGATCACACACAACAGAAAACCACACTGTTTGTCTGCTGCAGTCACATCTGCACCCCTCCACACCAGCATGTACTGTAACTCCCATAGTCACACAAAACACACACGCACACACACACTCACACATACAGTCACACAACACCTCACCATTATTTATGTTGTGGCCGAGCTGTGCGGGACCGGATCTTGCCATGTGCAGTGGCTCTGAACCAAAGTAAGTGTCTATGGCACTGAATGAAATAGATCACAGTATTACATTGTGTCTCTATGGTCTGTGGCAGGACAGCATCTGTATGTGACTAGACCAACACAGAGGGGTRATCGTCCTTCCTTCAGTCTGTCTGTCTGTCATCTCATCACTATAACAGTATGTGGATGTGATCTATGACACACCAAAGGGAAGGAGTCCAGTAGCCTCTTGTAATCCCACAAGGGAGAAAGTATTTTGTTGTCTTATTCAATGTATTTTAAATGGTTACACTCTACGTGAAGATATATTTTGTGTTTTGTTACTTAATAAATATTTATAAAATGTAAATAAGTAGTTAACAGTTTATTAACTACTTATWAACCATGTATGCATAATTGTATTTAAGTATTCCGTAGTGTAAAGTGCTACCCTAGTATTTAACTAGATTATTTCCGATAGTATCTTACTACATAGCTATACTGCAAGCAATGTACTCCCGCACATTGACTCGGTACCGGTACCCCCTGCATATAGCCTCGTTATTGTTATTGTATTGTGTTACTTTTTATGAAATTTTTCACTTTAGTTTATTTAAGTCAATATTTTCTTAACTCTATTTATTGAACTGCATTGTTGGTTCACCTGCTCGRAAGTAAGRATTTGACGCTAAGGTCTACACCTGTTGTATTCGTAAAGMGTGATTTGATTTGATAGTATTCTGGGCAGGGCAATACACAGTTGAAGCAGGCAAACTACCGTTTGGTTAACTCCTACGGATTGTGAGAGTGATGGTTCAATATCTTGATTACACCCTTTCCCTCGGGTTAAAACTTCCTTCCAATCCACAGTTTGCAATACCACTCATGAAACAGAGCAAAAAATACTAGGAACATGCCAAGTGTAACGACAGTATGTACCATAGTCCACATATTAATAAACCAGGACAAGTTTGAAGGGGAAAATATAAAGACCTTTTCATTGTAACATTTCAGTAATCCCAACTAAAAACTCAAGTTCTTTCCAACCCACCCACTACTATAAGTTCTCGATGTGTTATACTTTACATATGTSATCCATAGAAATGAATACATAACACAAATATGTTTTTCAGCATGTTTTTCACCCGGGTCCCCAGTATTGGCCAAATTAAAGCTTCTTTCACATTAGGCTTAATAGGACAAAGACGTACGCAGTAGTGTGTGCCAGGACTGCCTGTGTGTGGCACTAGGATGTGTGGGTGTGTGCCAGGTTTGCCTGTGTGTGGCACTAGGGTGTGTGTGTGTGTGTGTGGTGTTCCCTGTATTTCCCTCCATGAAATRCTCTTGCCAAAAGCGCTGGCAGTCTTATTGTTGCTACCCAGTCAAACTCCCCTTTTTCACGCAGAATAAATCAAAATGTTTGTGTGAAGTGTGTGACCTCATATGAGAGCCAGCTCGTACAAAAAATACAAATGAGTTTCAGTAAAAAGGGTTATTGTTATTTAATTGAAATGTTTTAAACATGTATATTTTACCTGTTTATAATTTATTATATCCTTTATAATGGATTATTGCCTCAATTGTTTTTATCCATTTAATGTTRTAATAAGGAGAAAAGATTCTTAAGTCCTACGTTTTTTGGGCGTCATTTGGGTGAACCAACTCCTGCCAGTTTTAGATTCACTGATACCATTCAGAAATGACTTCACTTACTCTTGGTCAGTAAAACAACCCATATGAAAAAGTAATTTGGAATGCCATAAAAGAGACTCAATTAATAATGTAATTCAAATTATGAATGGCGACGACTGTGCTCGCATTAGGGTGCCAATATAAGACTTTCCGTGAACGCCATTTGACTGTACAGCGAAGGAATCATTCTGGAAAATGTATCAGTGACAAGTAGCGAAAATGAAGACCGAGAAAGAGAGAGAGAGAGAGAGAGAGAGAGAGGGAGAGACAGAAAGAGAGAGAGAGACAGAGAGAGAGAGAGAGAGAGAGAGAGAGAGAGAGAGAAGAAAATAAAGATATTGTGCATATCACCAGTGGATAATGTAAATGACAGATGAATATGAAAAGAACGTCCAATCCATTTGGACTCGTTCCACCCAATTCAGTCGTAGATTCTCCATAAAACTGTAAAAACCTACCGGGTCCCCAGAGTCGTATCAAAAGGGTCTCATAGCGACTGATCGGCCCACACGGGAAAACAAACTGTATTAATAATCCCAAAAGTTCTACATATCTTCCTGTCATAGCAAAAGATCAGGCCCTTGTTCCTTTCTAAGTCTAAGTCTACAAAATCATATAAAGTACAGATGTGAGGTAGGACGGAGGTGTAAACGCAGGGGTCCCGTCATTTCTAAATGTTTAAAAAGGAACCTTAATGCAGAAGGGCTATGGGTATTTGCCCAGCTGTTGGGTAAATAAGCAGAGAGAGAGACACAGGGCGAGTCCCAAATGACGCCCTATTCCCGAAAGGCCCTGGTCAAAAGTAGTGCACTATGTTGGGGATAGGGTGCCATTTGGGATGCATCGCAGAGCATTGCCCTATGGAACTCCCAGATGTGATACTGCCTGGATTTGAACCAGGGACTGTAGTGACACCTCTTGCACTGAGATGCAGTGCCTTAGACCGCTGCGCCATTTGGGACCACTGTGTGGCTTTCAGCTAGCTCTTTTTGTTCTCCCATGAAGGAGACATCCCAGTTCATGTGCTCTGTCCATACATTATACATTAGTATATTGTCAGTTTTGCAGCATTGTTAAATGATGACATAAGCGCATGTGATACTAAAGAACCATAAGATCATTTATTCATAGCTAGTCAGCTTGTAACTGTAATGCTCACTTTCCTACCAGACCATCAGGTCAGTGAGTGGATTTACTACAGTAAATTACTGTGATTTTTACAATAACCCACTTGAAACTATACTGAACAAGAATATAAACACAACATGTGAAGTCTTGGTGCCACATTTCATGAGCTGAAATAAAAMAAATCCCAGAATTTTTCCATATGCACAAAATAAACATTTCTCACAAATTTGTTCACATCCCTGTTAGTGAACATTTCTTCTTTGTGAAGTTAGTCCATCTGTCACGCGGAGRGGAACAGGTGAACCAAAGAGCAGACTCAGACGAGGAGACTGGGATGAGGTAACCAAGGTATTTATTGAAACACAGGGGGTGCAGGCCAGGGGAAGCTTGGGTGGGTTGCAGGAAGTCAGGTGCTGAGGCTGGAGCAAGGGGAGTTGGGACTGGGTTAGCAGGTCCAGAGAAGAATCCAAGGACGRAGTGGAGTTGGTGGTCCAGGACAGAGTAGCAGGACTGACGAGACGTGGGACTGGGCCAAAGTCTGGGCCAAAGTCAGAGCAGGCAGAACTGTTGCGGAGAGGAAAACAGCGTSAAGCAAGGGAAAACAGGATCTAAGCCGGAACAAGCGGCTAAATGAAGCAGACTGACTGAGCAGAGGTTACGATCTGGCAGTGTGGAAGTGTCAGGGCTGAGTATTTGTAGAGGTCTTGATTATGGAGAGGTCTTGATTATGAGGTCTTGATTATGGAACAGATTGCAGCTGGTGGGGATCTGCTCTGCCTCCAGCAAACCTGTCTCCCCCCCCCACACACACACACACAGAGGAAGAGGGAGAGAGCACTGGGGTAGTGGCGGCAGGTTAGGGAGACAGGATGAGAAGTAGAGGTCATGGCAGGAGCAGATGTAACACCATCTGCATGACAGGTGTGGCATATCAAGAAGCTGATTAAACAGCATGATCATTACACAATTTTAGAGTTTTATTGGGAACAATAAAAGGCCACTCTAAAATGTGCAGTTTTGTCACACAACACAATGCCACAGATGTCTCAAGTTTTGAGGGAGTGTGCAATTGTTGTGCTTACTGCAGGAATGTCCACCAGTGCTGTTGCCAGAGAATTTAATGTTCATTTCTCTACCATAAGTCGCCTCCAATGTCCTTTTAGAGAATTTGGCAATACATCCAACCATAACAATGTGTAACCACGGCAGCCTAGGACTTCCACATCCGGCTTATTCACCTGTGGGATTGTTTGAGACCAGCCACCCAGACAGCTGATGAAACTGAGGAGTATTTATGTATGTAATATAGCGCTTTTGTGGGGAAAAACTCATTCTGATTGGCTAGGCCTGGCTCCCCAGCCTATGCCCTCCCAGGCCCACCCATGGCTATGCCTTCCCAGGCCCACCCATGGCTATGCCCTCCCAGGCCCACCCATGGCTATGCCCCTGCCCAGTCATGTGAAATCCATAGATTTGGGCCTAATTGATCATTTAAATGACTGATTTCCTTTTATGAACTGTAACTTGGTAAAATTGTTGAAATTGTTGCATTTATATTTTTGTTCAGTATAATTGACAGTAAGTTCTTGAAAATTAAACATTAACTTCCTGTGAACCAGCTGACATCAAGCTACAGGAAAAGCCATAGTAACCTGTTAACAGTGCAGCACTTGAGTGTCACAAGTTCTTACAATGACTGTATTATTAAAAATGTCAGGTAGTGAACCTTCTGCAGCATAACGAGAAAAACAATTAAACTGGTACAACACTTCCACTGATGGTTGGCACAAATACAACATATTTTAGCCCATTTTCCCAAATATGCTAATGTTCCCCGCCTCATCTACATTTCAAAGTGCAGTAATGATTGTACCTAATTCAACATTCGTAACCAAGTGGGAAGTGGGAATTTACCAACCGGGAAAATTCCACTTGAACAGCCCTCCAACTGGTAATTTCTCTTGGAATATGCGTCTATCTCCCTGAGCTCCAACTTTTCCCACATGATGACCTAACGTCACCTACTATACTAAGGGAATTACCTTGATAACAGCATCTTTGGCAGGTAAATGTAACAAGAAAGCATTCTTTATAAAAAGCTATCTATTAATATGGCTTTTGAACTTAAAATTGTTTTACAAGCATGATAACTGTACTTMTAGTTTATGGTTTATGCAGCTTGTTGGCCATTAGCCAATTGGCGTTTCCTGTGATTTGAAAGCAATTTAATTCATCCAACTGGTATTTACGACTTTTGGTAAATTCCCACCTCCCACATGGTTATTTACCATTATGCTAGAACCAAGGAGAGTTACTGCAAGTTGCAAAGAAAACAGGAGCTGCCTCTATTATTCCAGCAGCAAATCACCTCTGCTTAGTCTAATACAGTGACAACTAAAAGATACAAAAAACTATTTAGTCCAATCAACTTAAGCTAAATATGTTGTGGGTGTACATGGTTCTGATTTGTGTGTGTGTGTGTGTGTGTGTTCGTGTGTGCGTTCGTGCAAGTAGAAAAAACATGTTGACTCACCCTACTTCTAGAGAAATGCCAATGCCATCCTCTCTTTCATGTTGACGAAATGGTCTACAACTCTGTCATACAGTACATGCTTTGATTTTTTGTTGTRCTAGGCTACCTGGCTAAAATGCTTGCTCGCTAGCCTAACTTCCTTTCATAGGCAACGTTAGCTAGTTAACATTAGCCTTTTACATCTAGCTACATATTGAACTTCCATCCTCTCAGTCCAGGTGCACAATGTACGAATTTATGGTTGTATTAGAATTGCCMTTATAATCATTGGCCGGTCCTTCAGACTAGAAAGGGGCATGTGGGGGCGTGGCACTGCTGCCAGACTCTGAGCTCACCTTTGTGAATTGTTTGTTTTTCGCTCAATTTAGTTTTGTTTTGTCTAAATCCAAGTGCGTTGRAAACTTGAAAGTGMATTGTACGTGGCATATGTGACCTTCTTAACCCCAATTGCTGTAATATGCAGAAAATTCTACAATCACTACRGGAGGTTGTATGGATTCAGTGAGTAAATCAACCACCATTACCTACTCCCGAGAGTTTTTGCTCTCTACCCGAGATCAAGCTCACACTCTCCAAACAGCATGGCCTTGCCTGATGGTTGTTCTACAAAGTCAAAAAGGGAAACTAAGAAGAAGAGAGGCTCAAGAGGTGGTGTTAGGAACAGACTATGGAGGCAGGGAAGCGTCACCCACTCCCAGTGATCACCCTGTCAAATGTACGGTCACTAAATAATAAACTGTATGAGTTAGCGGCAAACTAGACACTCTAATGTACTTGTCCTCTTGCTCAGTTGTGCACCGGGGTRTCCCACTCCTCTTTCTATTCTGGATAGAGACAGTTTGCGCTGTTCTGTGAAGGGAGTAGCACACAGTGTMGTACGAGATCTTCAGTTTCTTGGCAATTTATCGCATGGAATAGCCTTCATTTCTTAGAACAAGAATAGACTGACGAGTTTCAGAAGAAAGTACTTTGTTCCTGGCACTTTGAGCCTGTAATCAAACCCACAAATGCTGATGCTKCAGATACTCAACTAGTCTAAAGAAGGCCAGTGTCATTGCTTCTTTKTCAGCACAACAGTTTTCAGCTGTGCTAACATAATTGCAAAAGGGTTTTCTAATGATGAATTAGCCTTTTAAAATGCTATACTTGGATTAGCTAACAGAACGTGCAATTGGAACACAGGTGTGATGGTTGCTGATAATGGCCCTCTGTAAGCCTATGTACAGTTGAAATCATGAGTTTATATACACCTTAACCAAATACATTTAAACTCAGTTTTTCACAATTCCTGTCATTTAATCCTAGTAAAAATGCCGTATCTTAGGTCAGTTAGGATCAACACTTTATTTTAAGAATGTGAAAAGTCAGAATAATAGTAGAGAGAATGATTTATTTCAGCTTGTATTTCTTTCATCACATTCCCAGTGGGTCAGAAATTGACATACACTCAATTAGTATTTGGTAGCATTGCCTTTAAATTGTTTAACTTGGGTCAAACATTTTGGCCCATTCCTCCTGACAGAGCTGGTGTAACTGAGTCAGGTTTGTAGGCCTCCTTGCTCGCACACGCCTTTTCAGTTCTGGCCACAAATTTCTATAGGGTTGAGGTCGGGCTTTGTGTTGGCCACTTTGGTTGGCCACTCCAATACCTTGTTGTCCTTAAGCCTTTTTTGCCACAAATTTGGAAGTATGCTTGGGGTCATTGTCCCATTTGGAAGACCCATTTGCGACCAAGCTTTAACTTCCTGACTGATGTCTTGAGATGTTGCTACAATATATCCATATCATATATTTCCTCCTCATGATGGCATTATTTTGTGAAGTGCTCAGTCCTCCTGCAAGCACAGCACCCCCACAACATGATGCTGCCACCCCCGTGCTTCACGGTTTGATGGTGTTCTTCGCTTGCAAGACTCCCCCTTTTTCCTCCAACACAATGATGGTCATTATGCGCAAACAGTTCTATTTTTGTTTCATCAGACGAGAGGACATTTCTCCAAAAAAGTAAGATCTTTGTCCCCATGTGCAGTTGCAAACCGTAGTCTGGCTTTTTTATGGTGGTTTGGAGCAGTGGCTTCTTCCTTGCTGAGGGCCTTTCAGGTTATGTCGATATTGGACTCGTTTTTATTGTGGATATGAACCAGACTTGTGGAGGTCTACAATTCTTTTTAAGGTCTTGGGTGATTTCTTTTGATTTTCCCATGATGTCAAGCAAAGAGGCACTGAGTTTGAAGGTAGGCCTTGAAATACATCCACAGGTACACCTCCAATTGACTCAAATGATGTTAATTAGCCTATCAGAAGCTTCTAAAGCCATGACATAATTTTCTGGAATTTCCAAGCTGTTTTAAGGCACAGTCAACTTAGTGTATGTAAACTTCTGACCCACTGGAATTGTGATACAGTGAATTATATGTGAAATAATCTGTCTGTAAACAATTGTTGGAAAAATTACTTGTGTCATGCACTAAGTAGATGTTCTAACCGACTTGCCAAAACTATAATTTGTTAACAAGAAATTTGTGGAGTGGTTGAAAAATGAGTTTTAATGACTTCAACCTAAGTGTATGTAAACTTCTGACTTCAGCTGTTGATATTCCATAAAAAATCTGCCGTTTCCAGGTACAATAGTCATTTACAACAATAACAATGTCTACAATGTCTACACTGTTAAGACATTGATCCATTATATGTTATTTTAATGGACAAAAWATMWGCTTTTCTTTCAAAAACAAGGACATTTCTATTTGACCCCAAACTTTTCAGCGGTAGTGTATGTGTATGTGATKCTTTTAATGGAAGTTGATGCCATTGAAAAATGTCCATCCTGGATGGACAATAAAGTTTCAGTACATGTTCAAATCCCTATCTCCATTCATGGATAATTTAGGAAAGGGACAARGTTATCAAGCTAGCTAGCCACCGGAGGACAACGACACAACGAGATGCAACAGTTCAAGTTGTTTCTGTCAATTACTTATTTCTCTCGATGCGATGTGATAGGAGTGAAGCCAAATCCAAACTGGCTTCCCTTGACACTTTTCTTCGGTGCACCAGGACCATTCACAGTTGAGCTCACTCAGTTTAGCTCAACGCTGATTGGCTATTCTTTTATTKTTTTTTTTATCAAGGGAGGCCAAATGCTCGCTAGCTTCCCTTGCGGTCAATGCTACGGGCGGTAACAATGTCATACTATTTTTCTCAGGACAGCATCAGATAAATGGCCTGCACATACAGAGACAGAGGGGCACTGTTTTGCTCACTCTGAAGCTCGGAAGCTTTCTCTGGTGAGATACTTTCAGCCTCTTGCGAATTGAAGTAAAAGTATGAAAACACAGAGAGATGAAAGGTAAATTATTTTAGATGTTTTGTTAAAATTGTTTTCTTGGTCCCTTTTTTGGGGAAGCCTGGCTTCCCTTGGCATCCATGAATACACACCACTGGGTATGCTGATCTGTTTGCTGCGCCACAAAATCTGTAGCATTCCCCTAAACATTCATTACTAAAAATACATCTCTGCACTTAGCAGAGAGCGCCATCTGAGCACCATCAGCATTGCTATTTTAATTATCAGTTATTCTGACTATTCTCTCATCATTGATTTAATTGACTAATTTCAGCAATTTGAGGGTTTTCTGTYTAGTTGTCTAATGTTGGTGGGGTATATTATTCTGTTTTTAATGTTACTCCTGAATGATAAGTGATGATAAGTAAAATCGTTTTTCTTTGCGTTTGTAACAAAGCTGAGATTTYTTTTGATGTCCAAAGTGTAAGAATACAGGTGAAATCAGGTACTGACACAGACATGGTGGCATAGCAGGAAGATTGGAATGCTTTGAAACAGGAGGTTATGAGTTCAAATCCCAGGTAAGGACATGTTGAATAATAATGACTGTATAAATAAACATACAATATGCAGTCACGTATGTAAAATACGTATGTAAGTTGAAAATACTGTGTGTTGATCATAACAACACATTTTTGTTTGCAGGTCATCCCGTGTGAACATTTGAATCCACATATGAAAGGTTATGTGATCATGTGAAAATCCACGTGTGAAATATTATGACATMAAYTGTTCCAAAAACATMATTTCACATGCGCAAAACATTTGGAAATGTAACATGTGAAATCAAGTGYTTTTCCACATGTGAAATCATGTGGTTTTTCCGTAAGGGTACTTTTGACATCCTCTTTCAAATTCTGTTCAACAATATACTTCTAGTAATAACCATGGAGATGCTTTTAGACAATCTWGCCTTTGAAGCCAGAATGAACTATGACAGACACGTAGGGGAGAGTGGGGTAAGTTGAGCCAAAGGGGTAAGTTTAGCAACCCTTGTTTCTAGGGAAACCATACACAAAATCAATAATTTGACCAGATTTTTAGGAAGTGGAAAAACCACATGGAAAAAGTGGTGAGCAGGTTAGGTCCAAGAAACAGATTTTCAACAAGTCA
This sequence comes from Salvelinus sp. IW2-2015, assembly GCF_002910315.2. Classification (NCBI taxonomy): domain Eukaryota; kingdom Metazoa; phylum Chordata; class Actinopteri; order Salmoniformes; family Salmonidae; genus Salvelinus; species Salvelinus sp. IW2-2015. Next base: position 5,195,361 of record NC_036844.1, on the reverse strand, counting down.
AATTAATTTATTGTGTTAGCTGTTTCCTGATGTTTGTATCTAAACCAAAGCAGATCATTTAAAGATTGTTCTATACATCAGTTGGGGACTCTATACGCTTCAATAAGAGGGCATAAAACTAGCATGAAAGTGGATCCTTGCAGCTGTGTGGGCTAATATAGTCAAATTGTTTGTCTTGGGGTAAGTTGAGCCAGTGGTTGAGCAAATGGCAAGTTGAGGTTATTGAAGTGTTTTTTCCCCAGGCGTATCACAAGTTATTATCCCTTGGATATGATGCAACAACAAGTCCTGCCCTATGTTAAAATGTCTTAAAAAGTACAAAGTGTTTCTTAGGTGTTAAGCCTGTGTTAAAAGATGCTTAAAATGATTAAAAGACAAYCAATAGATTGTGATTGTGTTGAATTGCAAAAAAAAAGACAGACACGGTTTTTACAAAAGGTAGTGGTAATATTTCATCCAGTACATACATTTGTAGGCGGCTTATTTTACCCTGTCCCGCGGCTCAACTTACCCCAATTGTGCCAAGAGACCACATTTTTTGGGTTAAGCTATGTTTTKAAAAGTGTCATGTTGAAATGAATTCTCCTTATTTCCAGGGATACGCAACATCCTGAAATACTATATTTCCCTTGACAAGGCTTAATGGAAAAAGTCCTCAACTTACTCCACTCTCACCTACTGTATGTCACTAAGCACTGTTTAAGCTCTGTCATACAAATGTTTTTGATGTACAGTTATGAAATCTCATTGAGCAGAAGTCCAATAAACTTCCCCAAGAAAATGTGTTGATGCTGGCTCTTCAGTCACCTCATTTACAGAGACCTCTYTAGTAGCAGGCAGCACGGGACTTCTGATCCACAGCCACGTAGTTCAGTACACAACGATCCTCGTGATCTATTTCTCTMTGTAATGAAAGCATGAGCATTAATCGAATTTAATTCACTGTTTTCTTTATAAACAATGATGTCAGATCTGTGCCATTCATTCACTCAGTGCTGCACCTTTGCATAACAGTAACCAGTACCAGAGCTGTATATTGTGTTGTAGTTCATGATACTATGGCTTGGCAGCGTGTCAGGGAGTTAGCTAGATGAATGGCCGCTTCATCTAGCTCTCACTTACACTTGGAGTGAAAACGCGTTGACGCGCGGAAACGGGCGTCAACGGCAGGATCCATCTGGAACTATATGGATCTGCCAACAGCTAGGACGTCGAACTAACCACCGCGCTCCAAGGAGAGACCAGAGACCAGGAACAGGAGAAATGTTTTCACTGCTGTGGAACGGAGCTCATTGGCTCAGTTCTGCTAGGAGATTGGAGTGGAGGGATGGAGGAATGGAGGGATGAGTGGAGCTCATCACTAATTAACATGAGGTGGAATATGTGAGCTTCCAATCATCAAGACAGAGAGAGAGAGAGAGAGAAAGAAAATGGGAGAGAGAAAGGGAGAGTGATGGAGAGAGAGAGAGACAGACAAACAGACAGACAGACAGACAGACATGTAGCATGATGTACTACAGTACCCATAATGCTCTGTAACGATATCAAATCAAATACAGTTTTATTGGTTGCATACACATATTAAGCAGATGTTATTGCGGGTGTATTGAAATGCTTGTGTTTCTAGCTCCAACAGTGCAGGAATATCTAACAATTCACAAAAATACACACAAATCTAAAAGTAAAAGAAGGGAATTAAGAAATATATAAATGTTAGGACGAACAATGTCAGAGTATATATATACAGTACCAGTCAAAAGTTTTGACACAAATACTCATTCCATGGTTATTCTTTATTTTTACTATTTTCTACATTGCAGAATTCTAGTGAAGACATCAACACTATGAAATAACACAGTAAGCACGGGGAGTTGACTCTGGGGCTGCCTCTCGTGCCCGTTACCTCGCGCCAATTCCTCGTAGTGGCGCCGCTCCGCTCTAGCTGCCTCCAGCTCCTCTTTCGGACGGCGATACTCCCCCGGCTGTGCCCAGGGTCCTTTGCCGTCCAAAATGTCCTCCCATGTCCAGGAGTCCAGAACCCTCTGCTCCTGGTTACCACGCTGCTTGGTCCTTTTCTGGTGGGTGGTTCTGTAACGGATTTCCTCTTCGTCTGAGGAGGAGTAGCAAGGATCGGACCAATGTGCAGCGTGGTAAGTGTCCATAATGAGATACTTTTAATTAAATCCACTTGTATACAAAATAAAGTACTTATATCAAACAAATGCATAACAACTCCGAAAACAGTCTCGTATTGGTGCAAACACTTACTACAGAACAACCATTCCCATCAAAACACATATAGAGAAAACATGGCTATTCCTTAAATATTGCTTCTCTCATGCTTAGTAGACAATCAACTGACACCTGTCTCCTGTATTGGTAGATACTCATATTACTAGAGGCCAAAATTATGAATTATATACAATCCGATATCAAACAGAGAAATAACAATCATTGAATGCCCCACCCATCTCACGCCTGACCTATATTCTAAATATTAAAGACTCTATATAAAAATGGATATACTCTAAGGTCAGAACGTGACAAAGTGTCTTAACACAAATTAAAAATATATTTTTTTATGATTTTGAGGTTATTTCAAAAGTAGCCTCCTCTTTGCCTTGATGAACAGTGCTTTGGCACACTCTTGGCATTTTTCCCTTCTTCTAACTCATCTTCTCTTGAGGTTAGTCAGTCTACCTTGTAGTGCCTTGTTATAATTGTATTTTATAGAATTTTTTCCTTATATGCGTTTTGAAGCTCAATCATGTTGTGTTGTGATAATGGTTTTAAGGATGGTATATTTACAGAAGATACTATCTATTTGGTAAATGCAGTCCTATATTATGGCAATTATATTTATTTTATATTTTAGAATTAGATTTGAACATAGTCATAATCTACAAAGGAATGCTAGTCATCATTATTCAAAGACATGAAGGTTCAGTCATTACAGAAGCATTTTTCAAGAATAAGTCAATATATACCATCGAGTGCTTATTGATGAGAAACTTGTGCTCTCCATGAGGACCGCCAGAATAAAATAATAAAATAAAAAAATATAAAAAGGGGGATAAATGGGGGGATATAGGGGAAATATTTAAATATAATATTAACAAAAAAAATTTAATAATAAAATAAAATTTATAAAAAAAATATAAAAAAATAAATTAAATAAAAAAATATTATTATTAATATAATAATTAAATAAATTGGTAATAACAAAATTAAAAAAATATAGTTATAAATAGTGGAATATATTAATAATAAATAAAAAATATATTAATATAAAATATTTAATAAAATAAAATAAATAAAAAAGGGGGTCAAGGACAGACGCAGTTACATTGCTGCATGAGGATATAGTTTTTATTATGAGTTTAATCTAGCACTTTCAGATTTTGCTAGCCCTCAAATATTAAATTGCTTTAATTATAATTTAATATTATATATAATTCAATGTAACAGGACACTTCTCACATCATACATGTTTCAGAGAGACTGTGTGAACTCAGGCCCTTCATTGGTTCAAATTGCTGCAAGAAACACTACTAAAGGACACCAATAGAAGAAGAGACTTGCTTGGCCAAGAAAACACGAGCAATGGTTCATTAGACTCGTTGGAATACTGTCCTTTCTCTGATGAATATTGCGGTGTCTTTTGTGAGACTCAGAGTAGGTGAATGATGATCTCCGCATGTGTGGTTCCACGTGAAGCATGGAGGAGGAGGTGTGATACTTAGTGGACTAACATTTGTTTTTTCAACAGGACAATGGCCCAACATACCTCCAGGCTATGTAAGGGCTATTTGACCAAGAAGGAGAGTGATGAAGTGCTGCAACAGATGATCTGGCCTCCACAATCACCAAACCTCAACCCAATTGAGATGGTTTGGGATGAGTTGGATGCAGAGTGAAGGAAAAGCAGCCAACAAGTGCTCAGCATATGTGGGAACTCATTCAAGACTGTTGGATAAGCATTCCAGGTGAAGCTGGTTGAGAGAATGCCAAGAGTGTGCAAAGCTGTCATCAAGGCAAAGGTTGGCTACTTTGAAGAATCAAAAATATATTTGTATTTTTAATACTTTTTTGGTTACTACATGATTCTATATGCGTTATTTCATAGTTTTGATGTCTTGACTATTATTCTACAATGTAGAAAATAGTAACAAATACAGAAAAYTCCTTGAATGAGTAGATGTGTCCAAACGTTTGACTGGTACTGTATATATATAGTAGGTATTTATTTTGTCCAGATGGGATAGGGCAGTGTACAGTGCGATGGTGATTGCATCGTCTGCAGATCTTTTGGGGCGGTATGCAAATTGAAGTGGGTCTAGGGTGTGAGYTAAGGTGGAGGTGGATACAATCCTTAACTTGCCTCTCAAAGCACTTCAGAAGATAACAGAAGTGAGTGCTAAGGGGTGATAGATAACCGGTGTTAACTTACTAAACAGTTTCCTCAAGCTAACACTATGGTGTCGGGTCTCCATATTCTTACATGGTGTCAGAAGTGAACAAATCTGACGTTGATTGCCACTTTGTCTGCTGAAACTAGCTACAGAATGTCATTCTCAGTGAGTGTGGACATTTAAAAGTGAAAGTGAACATTGACACTGGCAAAAGCTATTCAAAGAGTCGGACAAAGTGAATCTGTAAAGAAACAACAAACATTAAACCACTACAAATGTGGACTCCAACCCCCAAAAATTTTAATAAAGGAAACAAATTCAAACAAAGTGCACAGACAACATACAAAGGGAAAAACGAAACATATGACAAGTGAAAAGGGATGCAAAATATGTGGAGGAGGACGAAAACATGGATGGAAGGACTGTCCAGCCAAGGAGGCTGAGTGCAGAAAGTGTTGCAAAAAGGGACATTATGCAGTAATCTGTTGTTCTATGCTTTCTATGACTATGCTTTCTTAGGTGAAGTGTCGCCGGAAGGCGCACAGCCGTGGATGGAGAAAATGAATCTGAATGGAGAAGTCATCAGCCTCAAACTCGACACAGGAGTAGTTTGAACGGCTACAACAGAGACATATTTCAAACAGCGTGATGGTAGTCTGGTTAGAACAACCAAGAGGCTATACGGGCCGGMGCACTATCTGCTTGATGTGATAGGCTGCTTTAACAGCAAGCTGATAGCGAAAGGGCACAGCACGGAACAAGAGGTGTACATTGTAGCAGGACTGACACAACCACTCCCAGGCATACCAGCCATAGAGGCCCTACAGTTACTGCACAGAATCAAAGAAGTGATACAGCCAGAGACCATCTTCACCGCAGTCTATCCATCCGTCTTTCAAGGACTGGGAAAACTCCAAGAGTCATACAAGATAAAGCTCAAAGACGGAATGTAAAACAGTGCTCTTTCGACACCATGACGTGTTCCGCTCCCCATGAGAGAAAAAGTATACGGAGAGCTGGTCAGGCTAGCGAACATGGATGTCGTAACCAAAGTGACAGAYGCCTAAAAATGGTGCTCCGGAATGGTGGTTGTCCCGAAAGCAAATGGAGACATCAGAGTGTGTGTTGACCTCACACCCCTGAATGAATCAGTGATGAGAGAGCATCTCATTCTTCCAGTGGTAGATGAGACACTTGCAATGTTGACAAATGCAAAAGTGTTCATGAAGCTGGATGCTCAATCTGAATTTTGGCAATCGCCCACTCACTACCTTCATCACACCGTCTGGGGGGTACCACTTCAACAGATTGCCATTTAGCATTTCATCGGCACCCGAGCATCTTCAGAGATGAACGTCTCAAATGTTTGAGAACTTCAAGGGTGTTGTGTGCCATGCTGATGACATTCTGGTGTTTGGACGTGACAGACAAGAACACGACAAGAGACTTCATAAAGTACTTCAGAAAATGCAGCTGGAAGGTCTAACATTCAATGAAAAGTGTAAGTTRGCCAAGGATGAAATTATCTTCTTGGGTCACAGAACTGGAGCCAGATCCCAACAAGGTCAGGGCAATAAGGGAGATGCCAGAGCCTACATGTGTAGTGGATGTTCACCGACTGTTGGGCATGGCGAACAACCTTGCTAAAATACTATTTTTCAGAAGCTCAAGGAAGAACTGAGTTCTTCAAAAGCGCTCACTCAGTACTCGTGCACGGTGGAGACGACGATTGCAGCAGACACATCGTCATACGGCATAGGTGCGGTGCTGACTCAGAAACAGGGTGACAACACTTGGAGACCTGTGACATACATCTCAAGAGCAATGACTGACACAGAGAAGCGCTACGCACAAGGAATCTCGAGGAATCTCAAAGTGCCAACCAAGAGCCAAGCAATCAGTGTGGTGGCCAGGAATTGCAGCCCAGATCCGACAAGCAGTTGACAGGTGTGAAATCTGTCAAAAACGCAGAACACAGTACAGAGAGCCGCTCATACTTACCTCAGTTCCTGAACGACCGTGACAAAAGGTGGGAATGGACATGTTTTAGTGGAGCAAGAAAACGTTCCTGCTGATTTGCTGATCTACTTCTCAATACATTGAGGGTAGCTGAATGAAGAGTGGGCACAGAGGCAGAGGCCAACATCAGAGCTGTAAAAGAAGCCTTTGCCAGCCACAGAGTTTGAGGAGATGGTAGTTTCAGACAATAGACCTTCCTGTCTAGCAGAGATCTTCCGAGTATACTCTCAAGAGAACAACTTCAATGCACATCACAAGCAGCGCAGGTACCCGCAAGCAAATGGAGAAGTGGAACGTGCCATACAGACCATAATAATCTCTGGAAAAGAGACATGGACCATAGCAGAGCGCCGTTGGCATACCACCCACTCATTGGAGCGTGGATCTCTCCAGGACAACTGCTTATGGGGAGCCCTTGCCCACAAGCCTACCAACAAACAACACCAAACTCGATCCAAGAGGCCGGATGTTGCAGACTTTCCCGCAAATGGATGAGGACAAGGAAGGCGGAAGTAAGCAAGATCATACATCACCACCGCTCAAGATCACTACCAGAGCTCACATCTGGTCACAAAGTTTGGATCACTACAGAACAAACTCCAGGATCAGTTCTGAGAACAGCCACAACACCGAAATCCTACTTGGCAGAGACTGACAGGGGCGTACTCAGGAGAAACAGAATTCCCTTTTGTCCTACTGGTGATCCCCCAGTGCAAGAGACTTTCACTAGATCAGGCAAGCTCCAGAAAGGCTGCACTTGTAAAGACTGAAAAGAAACCTGAGTTCAGTGTGCTAGAAACGGATCCGTTTTCTAGGATAGGGAGAGAGAGAGA